>NC_048298.1:104660955-104762760 GCF_013100865.1 Trachemys scripta elegans | reverse complement strand
GGGGGGGGGGGCTGTCAGGTGGCAGGGGTGGGGAGAGGGATCGGAGCAGTCAGGGGATAGGGAGCAGAGGGGTTTAGATGGGTCGGGAGTTGGGCTGTCAGGGGGTGGAGAGTGGTTGGATGGGGCGTGGGAGTCCCAGGGGGCTGTCAGGGGGTGGGGGTGTGGATAAGGGTGGGGTAGTCAGGGTATAGGTAGGGGGTAGAGTCCTAGGGGGCCAGTTAGGATGGGGGGAGGGTCTCAGGAGGGGGCAGTCAGGGGACAAGAGGCAGGAAGGGTTGGGGGTTCTGAGGGGGGGAGTGGGAGGGGCAGGGGCACGGCTAGGGCAGGATGGGGCGGGGTTAGGACAGGACAGGGGGTGGCTCCTCCCGTCCTCTTTTTTGCTTGCTGGATTATGGTAACCCTAGACTGGAACGATGAAGGTAGGGCAACACTCAAGACTGTGCATGGCAGAACTTTGACCAAGACACTGAAACTTTCTGGTAGAAGAAATAAGAGGTTGACCTCTGACCTCACTGCATTCAGAACTAATGCAAAACTCCTCTCTTCAACCTAGCTTTCCCACAGTAGCCTTCTACACATCCCTGCCCCCCCCCCCCCCCCACCAAAATGGGGAAAAACTCCTATATTGTAAGCCAGCAAGATGGGAGATGATGATGTCTCCTTTCTTACTCTTGGCAGTGATAGTCACATAATATGGTGATGGGTACCTATACAAGAATCTAGAGAGAACATGAAATTATTTTGTTTTTAGCTTGAGTCATTAATATCTTTGTCAAAACAGACATTCTTTGACCTAGTCTTCAATATCTTAAGCAGAGGTTACTGAACTCTATGGACCACTGGTGGCTTGCAGAGAATAAACTGATTACGTGGTGTTGGTTCCTCCTCTTCATTTCTGGCTGCTACAGTGCATTCAAAGGAATTATAGTCACTCCTCACTTAACATTGTAGTTATGTTCCTGAAAAATGCGACTTTAAGTAAAACGATGTTAAGCGAATCCAATTTCCCTATAAGAATTAATGTAAATGAGGGGGTTAGGTTCCAGAGCAGCACATGGCAGTGGGGGGAGGGACAGCTGCTGCAGAGGGAACTTAGTGGATCGGGGAGCTGATAGGGGGGTTGCCGGTCCACCCTGGTTCCAAGCCCCCACCAGCTAGCTGCAACGGGCTTCTCTTCCTGCAAGCAGTGGACAAAACAGGTGGCTGCCAAACGACATTAGAAGGGAGCATTACACAACTTTAAACGAAAATGTTCTCTAATTGATCAGCAATGTAACAAGGAAACAACATTAACCGGGACGACTTTAAGTGAGGAGTTCCTGTACGTATATGTCGCACTTATTTTCTCCATGCTGTAGTTGTAACAGGGATATTTAATTGATCCTGAGTAGAGGGAGAAGTGGTCCAGGGGACATTCTCTCTATTAAAACATGGGCCATACCATGGGAAATGTTTGAGAACCTCTGGTTCTGAGTTGGGGGGACTGTTACTCAGGGAATAGTAATGGCAGTTTTCATGTCATTCTGAGAAGAATGCAGTGGGCAGGGAATGTTTAGGCCCTTAACAACAGGGACCTGAAAGAACTTTACTCTTCTCTTTACCCTGTTAACTACTGGGTGATACAGCTAGGGTTACCATAATCCAGCAAGCAAAAAAGAGGACGGGAGGAGCCCTAGCCCTGCCCCTGCCCCTCCCACCTCACCCCCCAGAACCCCCAACCCTCCCCCCACTCCTTGTCCCCTGACTGCCCCCTCCTGAGACCCTCCCCCCATCCTAACTTGCCCCCTAGGACTCTACCCCCTACCTGTACCCTGATTGCCCCAACCCTTATCCACACTCCCACCCCCAGACAGACCCCTGGGACTCCCACGCCCCATCCAACCCCCCCCCCCCCCCCACCCCCCCCCCCAGAACTCCCAACCCATCTAAACCCCTCTGCTCCCTATCCCCTGACTGCTCCGATCCCTCTCCCCCCTCCTGCCCCCTGACAGCCCCCCCCCAGAACTCCCAACCCCCCCCCCTTGTCCCCTGACTGCCCCCTCCTGGGACCCCTGCTCCTAACTGCCCTCCAGAACCCCACCCCCTACCTAAGCCGCCCTACTCCTTGTCCCCTAACTGCCCTCATCTAAGACCCCGCCCCCCAGGACCCTACCCCCTACCTATACCCTGATTGCCCAAAACCTTATCCACACCCCCACCCCCAGAAAGCCCCCCCGAACTCCTTACCCCCTCCCCGTCTCTTGACTGCCCCCTCCAAAACCTGCCTGCCCCTTCTCTGACCCCCTGCCCCCTTGTTGTTGGCCTTTCTTCACCTAATGTCTGGTGAACTTGCTCAGGAACTGCCTGAGCTGCTGGGCAGCAGCGGGGGAGGAGCTCCAAGCTGCCGGAGCTGATCTGCGATGCAGGGAGGGAGGGAGGGAGGAGGAGGTGCCCTCTCTGGCTGAGTGTCGGAGCCCCATGTAAGTGACACCGTCCGGCCGGCAGCACTGTTAGCCGCGCGTGCTCTGCATGGGGGGGGAAGTCCGGACATTTACAAATTCCCCCCGGACGCTATTTTTAGCATAAAAAGCCGGACATGTCCGAGGGAATCCGGATGAATGGTAACCCTAGATACAGCAGTTTGGTAGATCAGCACTGTGCAGTGTAGACATAGCCTAAGTGGGTTGGATGGAAAATGAAAGTTTTAGTTTAAGTACATGACAAACTAGTGAAGATGAACTTGTCAACCTTGTGAAACAATTGGATGAAACCTCTGCAAAATATGGTATGGAAATCAGTGCAGAGAAAACCAAGGTGATGACAAACAAATATGACGGGATCAGCTCACATCTCACTGTCAGTGGACAAGAGCTGGAGACAGTGAAACAGTTCAATCTTCACTGATGAAGAATCAAAGGCAGAAATTCTAGCAAGAACTGCACAAACAGCAACAGTGGCAAAGCTAAAGCCAGTTTGGAGGAACAAGAACATCTCCCTGGATTCCAAACTGAAAATGCAGCTCGCACAGGTCATCTCCATATTTTTTTTTCTTTTTTTTTATACATGCAAAAGACATGGATCCTTATGGCAGAACTTGAACAGAAAATACAGGTAGTAGAGAGACCCAGAATTTTACGGAAGTATCTCCTACTTCAACCACATCATTAATGAAGACATCCACAACATTATCACCCAATGCGGTGGGTCATATGAAGACCTCCTGACAATCGTGAAGAAGCGCAAGCTGAAGTGGTACAGCCATGTAACAAGATCATCTGGCTTATCCAAGTTCATCCTTCAAGGGACAGTACAGGGGAAGAGAAGACGAGGTAGACAGAAGAAGAGATGGATTGGTATAATAAGTGTGTACTGGACTGGACTTTGCGGAGACTCAAGCACTGATATACAGTTGTCAGGGGTGGAGACGATAGGTTGATTGCTTATCAATTATGGTTCCCCAACGACCAGTGCAGTGATGGGAGTGGTGGTGGTGATGACCTGACAAACTAATCAAAACATGGATTATAGAGCACTTTGAATTTTGAGTCTATATTTAGCTACTTTAGTGAAGCATCACATTATCATTTAAGTACAGTTCCTCTGTTAATTACACTGGTCTACAATTTTTGAGAAGTCGTCCGCTTCAGAGATAAAATGTGCTATTTATTATGTATTTTGATGTGCTGAATTCAAATATGACAATTAAAACAACTGGCTACTGTTTCTAAGATATTTACACAATATACATAGACATAAAATGTAAAAACTTACAGTTTTAATCATAAATTGTAAACCTAGGTCTTTTTTCATGTGTTTATGGTTGCTTTACATGATGATATTTCACCTGTCCTGTTTATGTAACACTTTTTAAAAATCAGCAAAAGGGTTATATAAATAAAATTTATTATGAAACAAAAGGCAAAAAACTATTATAGTCCTATTCAGTGTCTACTCGGCGCTTCTTGGCTTGTCTCTTGTATTCATTAAATGGAGCATCTCTTGTCACTGTCCAGCAATAGTCTGCAAGCATTGATGGGCTCCATTTGCCCTGATATCATTTCTCCATTTTTGCAATGTCCTGATAAAATTGCTCGTCGCTCACTGCTCCGCAGTTTGGTGGAAACAAATCTAGATGAGAGTGCAAAAAATGTATCTTTAGTGACATGTTGCAACCAAGGCTTTTGTATGCCTTGCGGAGGTTTTCCACCAACAACCTGTAGTTGTCTGCCTTGTTGTTTCCGAGAAAATTTATTGCCACTAACTGGAAGGCTTTCCATGCTGTCTTTTCCTTGCCATGCAGTGCATGGTCAAATGCATCATCTCGAAGTTCACGAATCTGAGGACCAACAAAGACCCCTTCCTTTATCTTAGCTTCACTTAACCTTGGAAATTTTCCACGGAGGTACTTGAAAGCTGCTTGTGTTTTGTCAATGGCCTTGACAAAGTTCTTCATCAGACCCAGCTTGATGTGTAAGGGTGGTAACAAAATCTTCCTTGATTCAACACGAGGTGGATGCTGAACACTTTTCCTCCCAGGCTCCAATGACTGTCGGAGTGGCCAATCTTTCTTGATGTAGTGGGAATTTCTTGCACGACTATCCCATTCGCAGAGAAAACAGCAGTACTTTGTGTATCCAGTCTGCAGACCAAGCAAGAGAGCAACAACCTTCAAATCGCCACAAAGCTGCCTCTGATGTTGGTCATAGTTTATGCACCTCAAAAGTTGTTTCATGTTGTCATAGGTTTCCTTCATATGGACTGCATAACCAACTGGAATTGATGTCAAAACATTGCCATTATGCAGTAAAACAGCTTTAAGACTCGTCTTCGATGAATCAATGAAGAGTCTCCACTCATCTGGATCGTGAACGATGTTGAGGGCTGCCATCACACCATCGATGTTGTTGCAGGCTACAAGATCACCTTCCATGAAGAAGAATGGGACAAGATCCTTTTGACAGTCACGGAACATGGAAACCCTAGCATCACCTGCCAGGAGATTCCACTGCTGTAGTCTGCAGCCCAACAGCTCTGTCTTACTCTTGGGTAGTTCCAAATCCCTGTCCAGGTCATTCAGTTCACCTTGTCTTATGAGGTGTGGTTCAGAGGAGGAGGATGGGAGAAAATGTGGGTCCTGTGACATTGATGGTTCAGGACCAGAAGTTTCATCCTCTTCCTCTTCCTTGTATGACTCAAGTGAGAGTGATTCTGGTGCATCAGGAACGGCAGTCCTTCTCCGTAGGGTACTGGGCGTATAGCTGATGGAATGTTTGGATAATGCACAGTCCACTTTTTCTTCTTTGACACACCTTTCCCAACTGGAGGCACCATGCAGAAATAACAATCGCTGGTATGATGTTGGCTCTCATCAAATCATTGGCACTGCAAAAGGCATAGATTTCCTTTTCCTGTTCAACCACTGGCGAAGATTTGTTGCACAAGTGTTGCAGCACATATGTGGGGCCCACCTCTTGTCCTGATCTCCAATTTTGCAGCCAAAATAAAGGTGATAGGCTTTCTTAACCATAGTGGTTATACTGCGCTTTTGTGATGCACAAGTCACTTCACCACAAACATAGCAGAAGTTATCTGCACTGTTCACACAAGTACGAGGCATCTCTGCTCATTTTGGCTAAACAGAAATGTGTCCCTTTGCAAAATCAAACACTGACAAATAAGAGAGCACGACACTGTATGATTTCTAGAGCTGATATAGGGCAATTTGTTCAGCAGAGTGATGTAAGCTTCGTTATGATTGCATCATCCATGACTTCTAGGAATAACATGATGCAATTCATATCCTGTATGATGCAATACCAGCTTCAGATTGCATCATTCATTGTTTTGCCTAAAAAGCAAGTACTGTCCAAACCAGTCAGAGATTTATTCCTAGATCCAGTCAAAGATGTATTTTAGTCATTTCTGGTTTAAATTGAGATCCCTTCCCTTTATAAAAACAACAAGGAGTCTGGTGGCACCTTAAAGACTAACAGATTTATTTGGGCATAAGCTTTCGTGAGTAAAAACCTCACTTCTTCGGATGCATAGAGTGAAAGTTACAGATGCAGGTATTATATACTGACACATGGAGAGCAGGGAGTTACTTCACAAGTGGAGAACCAGTGTTGACAGAGCCAATTCAATCAGGGTGGATGTAGTCCACTCCCAATAATAGATGAGGAGGTGTCAATTCCAGGAGAGGAAAAGCTGCTTCTGTAGTGAGCCAGCCACTCCCAGTCCCTATTCAAGCCCAGATTAATGGTTCACTTATCCTCCGCCATTCCCAAGTCAAGGGTCGTATATACTGACCCAATAGCATATCTTGAAAACTAGAGCCAATCAACAATTTTAAGCATCATTTTCGTTTTCGGTGACCCAGAATTAGTAAAGTTTGACTACATTTATTTCAGAAGCATTTTGGCTGTAGAGCAGTGTTACCTATAGCTTTGAATTTAGTTAATATTAAGGCTATGTCTAAGCTGAAATTTTAAAACTTTTGTCGCTCAGGATGTGAAAAAAAATCCCCCGAACGACAAAAGTTTTAACGACGAAAAGCACTGGTGTGGAAAGCGCTTTGTCGGTGGGAGAGCTATTGCCCCTCGTTGGGGATGGTTTTATTTTGTTAGGAGAGCTCTCTCCTGCCGACAAAGAGTGGCTACGCTGCATGCTTTACAACGGCAAGGCTTTAGTGGCACAGCTGTGCCACTCTAAGATGTGCAGTGTAGACAAAGCCTAAAGCTTCAGTAAGGAATACTTAAATGATTTCCCTGTCCCAAGTTTGTTCTTTTGCCCAATTTCCTACTCAAATCACTTAGTGGATGGTTGATCCTTCCCAAATCAAACTAAGTAAAAGTTTTGGCTATGGTTGTGTGAACTAGCCAGCAATAAACTCTCTCTCAGTAGTATGGCTCTCATCCCGAAGAGGACTTGGAACTGTTTGTAATGTGCTATGTGATTATAATATTTTTAATGATTTTGAAGAAGGTTCTGGGTTGACAGCTTTTGTAGACTGAAATTCTTTAATCATCGACAGCCGGAGACCGTTGGTGCTTCCTATTCTGGTGATTATAATTAAGACCGGAGATAGTGCAACAGATGGCTTCTCAGATGGACAGATGCTATATGGACTAATAGCAATGTAGTTAGTACAGCAAAGGGCAGACTTCAGTTTCACATATACTGGGAATGTTTCACATACACAGCTATATGAAAGTATCAAATATATGTAAACATGAGTTCATAGGTATGGAATAAGAGTTTGTAACATATAAATATGCACAAAAGTTGTCTCCTATTTTAATAGTATACACTTTCCATGTGCTGCTCTGAAAGCTTGCCACTGAATATGAAAACAAATTACAAAAACCAAAGGGCAGATATTTAATCTTCCTGTACTGGGCTATCTTGATTATCACTTCGGAAGTTTTTTTTCTCTTACTTAATTGGCTCTCAGAATTGGTAAGGCAACTCCCACCTGTTCATGCTCTCTGTATGTGTGTATACATATCTCCTCAATATATGTTCCATTCTGTATGCATCCGAAGAAGTGGGCTGTAACCCACAAAAGCTTATGCTCTAATAAATTTGTTAGTCTCTAAGGTGCCACAAGTACTCCTGGTTTTTTTTGCAGATACAGACTAACATGGCTGCTACTCTGAAACCTGAAAGGTTAATAGACACCCTTTATTTGTGTCTGACAATCTTATGGACATGATACATTTGAAGTAGAAAGGATTATTATATTTCCCTACGCAAAGACCAAAATATGTACTTTAGATTAAGGAAAACAAAAAACAAACATCTGTTAGTGTGTGTCTGTCTCTCCCGTGCTTTTTTGAATCGCCTTGCAACCCTGCCCTCTAGCAGAGAGTAAGGCACTTGCATTTAAAGACGCAGTACAGTGAAAAGAGAATCAAAGCTATAGATACTATATTAAGTGAAGAGGCTCCCACCCTCTTTTTTGTCTTTACTCAAATGTGTATATTCAAAGGGTTTTATTAGTGTGGTGACTTCTTATGGCAAGACAGTTTCAGTCTTGGTCTTGGAAGCCACAAAGGAAATGAGACTGTAGCCCTGTCAGTATATAGTTGTATGTATGTCCTGCTTTGGGTGTCTCAATATTCATGGTGTGAACAGGAAGTGAGCTTAGCTAAGTTAAAAAAAGAACCATATTTGAGGTTAAACAGCATAAATGAATCCATCTGTTTCTTAGCAAATGTTCTGACTGTCTTCACTGGTAAGTTAATGTTTTGGTTAGATGAAGGTGTTTCAGAATTATAAGAGAACTATTGATCATTTTTCTGAAGGAGTATTTGTCATACTATGGTTCTGCAGATGTTTAATGTAGAAAGTTATAATTTTTTAAGACCATATAAAATAAATGCTATGTGTATTAACCAAAGACTAATACTGAGAGTAATTTACTATAAAGTGATGATTGGAGTGACTGCTTTCAGAGTGCTGTGGCCAGTATTTTCAATTTGAATAGCAAATCAATATTTAGGCCCATAATTAAGTGGCCTGATTTTCAGAGTAGCTGAGTGCTCTGAGCCCTTCCAAAAATCTCTCAGTTCCTCTGATAATCAGGCTATTTAATTATGTGCCTAAATACAGATTTGGGTGTCTAACTTTAGTTCACGCATAGACTATGCTGCATAGTCTTCATTTGTTAGATGGCTGGCAGTAATCAGATCTTTTAGTCTTATGGTTGCAGATGTATTTGGCCTGTGCTCTAGTTTTCTTCTTCCATCATGTTTGGAGCATTACTTTTGTATTAAGAAGGGCAAAATCCACTTCCAAGGCAGTAACATCTGAAGGCCGAGTTTTATTTTCCAGTGAAATTGGGAGGTAGAGAGGGCTATACTAAAGCAGACATTCAATACCTGTAGGAAAAACCAGTGCTTGTGATCTGTCTTTAAAATGAAAACAAAACAAGACTGCAATTACTTTGATCCCTTTTATTATTGACTCATGACAGCAGCTGCTGTCCAGTTACATAGCTCATCCACCAAGTCACTGGCACACTTGTTATAGGAGTAAATCATTTGTTTTCCAAAAGCACTGGAAATAATCCAAAATAATTGGAAGCCTTCCGTTGCCATAGGGAGTCTTTCATAATACAAGTGCGGCACCCATGTAATTGGAATACAGATCCTGCTTGAAATCAATATCTACATGAGAGATTTTTAACCATATTTAAATAAACTGCATTTAAAAAATTGTGCTGTGTTTATAGGACATGACTACTTTTTTATATATATATATATATATATATAAGTGCAGGGGGGACACCCTTAAAATGTTCCTTTTTGAGTCCTCTATTAAATTGAAATCGGGCTTTATACCTGAAGAGAATCTGAGGGAGGAGAGATCTTGATCCCAGTTTGTGCTAGAAAACGAGTATATGCAGAGTGGTTCTTTTAAGGTGTTTCTAAATATTGTTTAAAGCAAGGGCTGTGTAATGCTATTGAGGCCTTTGTGGATGTCATTCCACACATGCATGTTTCTTTAATTGTGGCACTGTTTAAGAATGAGAGAGAATGGTTTGCAAGATATTTTAAAAAAAAGGCTGCTGCTCTGTTTCATTTCACCAAATCATGCTCTGAACTGAAAGGACCATGAAAGGAGGAACACCTAAAGCGTATTTACTATAGCACGTTAAATACATTCTCTCCAAAGCAGGTATATTTTTGTATTGCCGTGAACCAGAAAAACTGGTTCAAAAGGCACTCCTGCCTGCTTAGCACCCTTCCTACATTTATTAGCATAATTGATCTTATCCTCGGATTGTTTTCATGACTCTTAATCATAAGGATACTGTTGGCTCCCTACCTCTGAGTAAGCTGGTCATATTATTGTATTTCCAGAGCAGTTTACTCCTGGGGGAATTCTGTGCCAAAAGAAATTAAAAATTCAGCACATATTTTAAAATTCTGCAAATTTTATTTGTGAAAATAACGTAGTCACTCCAGTTTCAGTTATTTTGGTAATTTATTTCAAAATATCTGTCAGCAAGTATGTCTGTAACAATGCAGACAACAAAAAAAGATTCCCCCAAGAGTAGAGAGTTAAAGAAATCCCCACAAACCCTTGTTTCTCTGTTTATGCTTTTGTTGGGCATCTCTGTCTGTGTGTGTGTCACATGTGCCAGCTGGGCACATCTTGGGAGAAAACTCTGCCCCTCCGGTCTTTTATTCTATTCTCATTTTTTTTTTGCCCTGCCCCTTTAGGGTTACCGCATAGAAGTTTTCAAATAGCGGAGGAGGTGCTGGAGGGGTGTGTGTGTGTGTGTGTGTGTCCAGTTGGGGGGTGTAGGGAGGGGGCTGCATGGGGGTACCCCTGCCCAGACAACTGCACCCCCCTCCTGAGCTCAGCCACGGTGCCAGATACCCGCACCCCGCCCTCCCCCCAAGCCCAGGGATATAGAGGGAGAAACAGCCTGGTGCTGGTCAGACCAGACTTGTATGGAGTTTCCTGTGGTGATTTCAGTGTTGGGCTGTGGAGGGCTGACACTGCCCAGGGCCTTCATCCCTGCTTGGCGGGGTGCACTGCTAACTGTGAGGCTGCAGCCCACACATCACCTCATTACTTCAGGAGGTACCAGGAACTACAGTTGCCCGGAATCCTCTGGCTCTCCCTCTCCCTGCACCTGGCAGTGTCCTCTATTTGTGAGGAAGTTGGGTACTGCTGGGTCCAGCAGCCCCCAGAGGCAGCCAGCAGCCCCCAGAGGCAGCCAGCAGCCCATTTCTGCAGGGGGAAAATGAAATTCTGCATGGAACATTAATTCTGTGCAAATTCTGCATTGTGCAGTAGCGTAGAATTACCCCAGGAGTAGCAATTGCACTTTAAAAGAAAAAGATTCAACATCTGCTGGATCCTGGGCCTTTTCATTTGAACCATTACTGACTGTCTCAGCATTTGCGAGCCTAAATTTGTGTTTATTGCTCCAGTTGTCTCTCTTAGAAAAGGCTTTATTTATTTATTGAAACTAAAATCTTACAAGTCAGCACTGTGGACCATTGCCACTACAAATCTTTATATTTTGTTGGAAATGACTTCTGCCATGGCTATGCTGTTTTAGCAGTTGTGAGGTAGGCAGGGCCAGCTCTAACTTTTTTTTGCTGCCCCAAGCAGCAAAAAAAGCGCCGCTCCCCGCTGAGCGCACCGCCCCACCGGAGCCCACCCCCGCCGAGCGCCGCCGGAACCCCCTCCCCAGCGCTGCCCCCCCGCCGAAGCGCCCCCCCTCCCCGCGGAATGCCACGCCACACTCCCCCCGCCGCCCCTTACCAGGTGCCGCCCCAAGCATGTGCCTGGTGCCTGGAGCCAGCCCTGGAGGTCACCTAGGGTGACCAGATTACCAGTATAAAATATCGGGATGGGGGCGGAGCCAAAAAAGGGGGCGGAGCAAAAAGGGGGCGGAGCAAAAAAGAGTTTTAAGGTGCCTGGGGCATTAGCAGGTCCCGCGGGCTGCCCCCCCTGCGGAGCCTCCCGCCCCCTGGCCTGCCACGGGCATATGCGGGGCGCAGTGGGTGTGGGCAGCGCGGAGCAGGCAGGAGCTGGGGGGGTGGCAGGAGCCGAATCCCCGCTGCTGCCAAGGAGCCTCACGTCTCTCCCGCCCGCTCACGGCTGTGGCTCCTTCCCGGCGGGACGCGCCTCCTGCTGCCCCGGGCACATGTAGCTCGTGTCCCCCACACCTAGTCTCCCTCCCGCCGGGAAGGAGCAGCTGGACGCGTGCTGCATGTGCGCGGGGCAGGCCGGGGGGCGCGTCCCGCCGGGAAGGAGCCGAAGCCACGAGCGGGAGGGAGAGGCGCGGGGCTACCCAGAAGCAGCGGGGATTCGGCCCACACCCCCGCGCCGCCCACCCAGCCCCTGCCCGCTCCGTGCTGCCCCCGACCAGACCCACTGCGCTGCCCCGCGGGCTGCAGGGCTGGAGCAGCCTCCAGGCTGCGCTCCCGGCCCCGGGCAGAAGCCCTCTGGCACGGCGGGGCGGTTCACAGCTGAGCCCCCCTGTCTCCCACCCTTGCCAGCCCCTCTTTGCCCTCCCGGTGCCCGGGTGCTGGAGCTGACTCGCCAGCTCCAGGATCCAGGCACCGCCGCCACGCCCTCCCTCCAGGCTTGCACTGCCATGCTGCAAGCCTGGGAGGGAGGAGGAATGCTGGGGAAGAGGCGGGACCAGGGCGGGGATTTGGGGAGGGAGCCAATGGGGGAAGGAGAGGGCGGAGCCGGGGCAGTGGGGGGACCGAGCGCCAGAGCAGAAGGCAAAATTTCTTCTTTGTCCAGTGTCCCGACCAAACATTGGTCAGGACGTGGGACAAAGAAGCAAATATCGGGACTTTGGTCACCCTAAGGTCACCAAACCTTTTTCAGTGAGTCTTTGGTAGTACCATGGAGATTGTTAGTCTAATCCTGCTAGTCCTTGCCGCTGTGAATACGCTTACCCTTGGGACTCTTCATGTTAAACTCAGCAGTGCTGCTTGTCAGAGCATTTTCAAGATTCAACCCAACAAGAAATAAAAGTATTCTGGGAAATGTAAGAAAAAGAGGAACTACAAAAAAAAACAAAAAAAAAAAACTTTGGGGTTATGCAATTGTCTAATCGCTCATCCCCACCCACTCAGTAGAACAGAATTTCCTGCCAGTATAGGCACCATTCCATTGATTTCTATGCCACCAGAGTAGGAGACATGAAAAAGATGAGATGGGAAGTAATTTGGACTTTCTATCTCTAGGAAGCAATAATAAATTTGTGTTATTTATTATTAGTAGAGAGGAGTCCAATTCTAATCTTGCATCCAAACAGCACTGAACTTTGAGAGAGACTGAATCCCAACCAGAACTGAATTTTGTAGCTCACACCCATGTCATCTTGTAAAACTGTTGCTTTTCTCTGGGAAAAATTCTTCCAGTATTTAATTTGAAATAAGGCTCAGACTGTGAAGGTTTAGTGTGAGAACACCAGTTTTGCATGGCTAAAGAATGAGCCAAATAGGATCTGTGTGCTTGTATAATATCTGGCAGATAAAAAGCCTTGTTAAATTTAGATGCTTTCCCTGTGCCCATACAAGTCAGCAGAAGCATTAAAATCTTCTCTTTAGAAATGACTAAATAGGGGTGAAGAAAGGGAAATGACCTTTAAACAAGATACTTGTGCTACACTAAGGCCCTGTCTACATGGGCAAGTTTCTGCGCAGTACAGCAGCTTTCTGCGCTGTAACTCCCGAGGTGTACACACTGCCAAGCCACTTAGTGCACAGAAACTGTGCAGTTGCAGTGCTGTAAAAAAAAACCACCCCGACAAGAGGCATACAGATACTGGCTAATTACAGTGCTGCGATTGGCCTCCGGAAGATGTCCCACAATGCCAGTTCTCCTCTCTGTGATCATCGGTTTCAACTCTACTGCCCTGCCCTCAAGTGACCATCCCCACCCCGTAAATTCCTTTGGAAATTGGAAAGTCCCCTTCCTGTTTGCTCGGTGACGCATGCAGTGTTCTCAGCGCATCTTTCTAGGTGGCCATGCCTGCTCCATGCACCAGGCAATCCCTCCACTTTGAGCAATGCTAAGCTGCTGGACCTCATCAGCATTTGGGAAGAGGAGGCTGTCCAGTCCCAGCTGCACTCCAGCCGTAGGAATCATGATACCTATGGACAGATTTCATGATGCATGACAGAAAGGGGCCATGACCGGGACACGTTGCAGTGCAGGGTCAAAGTGAAGGAGCTGTGGAACGCCTACCACAAGACGCGGGAGGCAAACCGCCACTCTGTTGTGCCCACAAGCTGTTGGCCCTACAAAGAGCTGGATGCGATACTCGGCAGCAACCCCACCTGCACTGTGAAGACCACTGTGGATACTTTGGTGGCTCACGTGCCCATCGAGAGTGAACCAAGCCAGGAGGAGGAAATCTTGCACGAGGATGGGGAGGGGGAGGGGTATCCAGGGGCAGAGGATGACTCAGAGGCCAGAGATGCATGCAGCCAGGAGCTCTTTTCTACCCCATAGGAGGCTAGCCACAGCTGTCGGAGATTGGCGAAGCGCAAACAGCAGACGAGGCCCCTGGTAAGTGGATCTGATGGGAGCAGGAGGGTTGCAGAAAGCAGGCTTGTCTTCCACCACATGTCTAGTCTGAGAAGTGGAACAGGCTGTTGGTTGACCCCTCACTTCATGGGAATCTCCCTCAGATCTCCAGGAAACACTTGTTGAGATACTTGGTGATCTGCTGCTGCAGATTCTTTCAGAGCTGCTTTGTTTCTTGCCCCATTAACAATAACTTTCCTGCGCCACTGTGCCATCAGCGGGGGGTGGGGACCATTGCTGCACACCGGTGAGCCGCATAGGGGCCAGGGCGGAAGCCACAGGCTTGGAGAAGACCATCCCTTGATTCCCTGCTCACCCTCTGCAGCGAGATTCCACAGAATGTGATCATTATGGAAGGTAAGTGTGGGAACAGGAATGATTATCAAGCCCACCCTACAGTGCTGGCTCTCTCGAAGAGCCACGTGCCTAGTGTACAGAAGCGTCCAGGAAGAGTAGTGTAGCCTGCCCATGTGACTACTCACCATTTTGGGGGTCTTGTGGCTCATATGTGCTTGCCTGGGGTCAGCCAGTTAGTGACAGATGTGAGAGTACTGGCTGTGTTTTAAGGCACTGAATCAGTGTTGTCTGTGTTGCAAACAGTACTGCTTCTGTAAAATGTTGCGTTTAAACTTCACCAAAATGACCTTGGGATCCTAGCCTCCCTCTTTGTTGTTGGTGGCTGAACGGCTGCGTAGAATTAGAAAGCGGCCAAGAAGAACTAAGGAGGACTTTCTGTGTGATGTTATGATGCTCTCCACGGCCGAGAAACAGGAATTAAAGGAGTGGCAGGACAGCAAGAAGAGGGACTGAAAGGAGAACGCGGCACAACAGAATGAAGCCACAGCAAGGCTCTTAAAGGTTATGGAACACCAAGCAGACACGCTCCAGGTGATACTAGCTCTTCAAACCAAGCAGTTCTGCACCTGCCCTCCCCTGCAGCCGCTGTCGCAAAACTCTTTCCCATACGCCCCCCAGACACCGCCAACACAATCTTATCAGCCTCCTGGCTCTCGTTTATACCTGCGGCATTCACTCCTCTCACCTCACAGTTCAGGACTGGGGACTCCGACTACCCACTGCAATCAACACCCGTCCCTTTGCAGTTTGGCCCTGCTGAAGTACAGTACCTGCTGCATTGTACTCCACAGGAGAAGGTTGGATATGATCCCTGGACATACAAAAATTTGTAGCCGTCCTGGAACCCCACCTCCTCCTGGGACCTTATCTTCCCCCATCCCCAGCCCTATTGATGGTCTTTACTTTTTGTTTGACTCTCTCCTCTGGTTGTTGTCTTTTAATAAAAGAATTGTGTTGGTTTGAAAACCATCTTCATTCTATTAACTGAAAGCAAAAAGAGCTCTGCAAAGCAACATACAATTATGTTAAACCCCCTTATTGCATCATGTGCACCAATCACCTCCTAGCATTACAAGCACTGCAGTCCCAAGCATAGCAACAAATATTAGAGGCTTTTGGCTTCAAATTGCTGCCTTAAGGTATCTCTGATCCTTATGGCCCCACGCTGTGCCCATCTAATAGCCCTGGTCTCTGGCTGTTCAAACTCAGCCTCCAGGCACTGAGCCTCTGCGGTCCAGCCCTGAGTGAAGCTTTCACCCTTCCCTTCACACACATTATGGACCGTATAGCATGCTGTAAGCATAGGAATATCGTTGTCAGCCAGGTCCAGCTTCCCACAGAGGCAGCACCAGCAGGCCTTGAAATGGCCAAAAGCACACTCAAAAGCCATTCTGCACTTGTTCAGCCTGTTGTTGAACCGCTCCTTGCTGCTGTCAAGGTGCCCTCTGTATGGTTTCATAAGCCACAGCATTAAGGGATAGGTAGGGTCTCACAGGATCACAGTGGGCATTTCGACTTCCCCATGGTGATCTTCTGGTCCAGGAAGAAAGTCCCTGCTTGCATCTTCCTGAACAGGCCAGAGTTCCAAAAAATGCGTATGTCATGCACCTTTGTGGACCAGCCTGCGTTAATGTCTGTGAAATGCCCACGGTGATCCACAAGCGACAGGAGAACCATTGAGAAATACCCCTTCCAATTAATGTACTCGGTACCTAGGTGGTCTGGTGCCAGAATTGGAATATGCATGCCATCTATCGCCCCTCCACAGTTAAGAAAGCCCATTTGTCAAAGCCGTCCACAATGTCACACATGTTGCCCAGAGTCACAGTCCTTTGGAGCAGGATGCTCCCTGCACACTTCCATCAACACAAATCCAATGGTTGACTTTCCCACTCCGAACTGGTTGGTGACCGATCGGTAGCTCTCTGGAGTAGCCAGCTTCCAGTAGTATGGGCTGGATGAATGGCAGGTAAGGTGGATAGAAAGCTGACTAGATCATCGGGCTCAACGGGTAGTGATCAATGGCTCCATGTCTAGTTGGCAGCCGGTATCAAGTGGAGTCCCCCAAGGGTAGGTCCAATATCTTTAATGATCTGGAAGATGGTGTGGATTACACCCTCAGCAAGTTTGCGGATGACCCTAAACTCAGAGGAGTGGTAGATACATTGGAGGGTAGGGATAGGATACAGAGGGACCTAGACAAATTAGAGGATTGGGCCAAAAGAACTTTGAGGTTCAACAAGGACAAGTGCAGAGTCCTACGCTTAGGACAGCAGAATCCCATGCACTGCTACAGACTAGGGACCGAGTGGCTAGGCAGCAGTTCTGCAGAAAAGGACCTAGGGGTTACAGTGGACGAGAAGCTGGATATAAGTCAATGGTGTGCTCTTGTTGCTAAGAAGGCTAACGGCATTTTGAGCTCTGTAAGTAGGGGCATTGCCAGCAGATCGAGGGACATGATCATTCCCCTGTATTCGGCATTGGTGAGGCCTCATCTGGAGTACTGTGTCCAGTTTTGGGCCCCATGCTACAAGAAGGATGTGGAAAAATTGGAAAGAGTCTAGCGGAGGGCAACAAAAATGATTAGGGGACTGGAGCACATGACTTATGAGGAGAGGCTGAGGGAACTGGGATTGTTCATTCTGCAGAAGAGAAGAATGAGGGGGGACATTATAGCTGCTTTCAACTACCTGAAAGGGGGTTCCAAAGAGGATGGATCTAGACTATTCTCAGTGGTACCAGATGATAGAACAAGGAGTAATGGTCTGAAGTTGCAGTGGGGGAGGTTCAGGTTGGATATTAGGAAAAACTTTTTCACTAGGAGGGTGGTGAAGCACTGGAATGGGCTACATAGGGAGGTGGTAGAATCTCCTTTCTTAGAGGTTTTTAAGGTCAGGCTTCACAAAGTTCCTGTCTGGGATGATTTAGTTGGGAATTGGTCCTGCTTTGATCAGGGGTTGGACTAGATGACCTCTTGAGGTCCCTCTAACCCTGATATTCTGATTCTCCAACGACAGGGCAGCTGTCATTCTCATGTCCTTGTGTCGCAGGGCTGAGGCGAGCTCATCACAGTCCCATGGATGTGTCTTGTCTCATGCGAAAGTTCTGCAGCCATTGCTTGTCATCCCAGACATGCATGACTATGTGATCCCACCACTCAGTGCTTGTTTCCCGAGCCCAAAAGCAGCGTTCCACTGTGGTCAGCACCTCTGTGAATGCCACAAGCAATTTCGTTTCATAGCTGATCTCGCCACGCGTAGTAATGTCGCACTCCTCTTGCCTTTGTAGTTTAAGGAATAACTCCACTGCCACTCATGACGTGTTAGTCAGAGCAAGCAGCATACTGGTCAACAGTTTGGGATCCATTCCTGCAGCCTGAAGAGGCAGGGCGAGCAGTACACAAACTATTAAAAGATGGCACTAAATGCAGATGGAAGCACAGTGATTTCTGGGATATGAAGCAATGCATCACAGGGCATTGGGACAGGACCCAGGATGCCCCGTGACCTCCTCCACCTTCCTACAACTGTTAACAGCAGTCAGGAAGAGATGCTCTGTGGGATAGCTGTCCAGAGTGCACCGCTCCGAATACCGCTGCAAGTGCCGCAAGTATGAACACGCTATTGCGCAGGCAGGTGACAGTGTGAACACACAACAGCGGTTTCCCTTCAGCGCTCTCTGAGCGGTGCTGTAACTTTGCCAGCAAAGCGCAAGATGAGTCAATTCTGAACAGGAAATATCCGTGTGTGGAGGGGGGGTTGGGGGCGGGGTTGTTTTGTTTACTGTCTACCCTCCCCTGGAAAAACAATTGCTTAGCAAGAATATACAATGTTTTTGTTCTGCGTACTCCAGTTTCTGCAAACTACGAAGGACAGAGTCAGGCTAAATTTTGTTTCACTTGTGTAAGTACAGAGTTACAGAGAAAAAACTTTAGCTGATTGCAGAGGACATGTTTAATCATTGACTCTACAGAAAATGTTGGCTTATGTCACTTATAATGCTTCCCCTCTCCCTCAGCTTCTACTTACATGTCAAATATTAAATGGTTTGGTGCAGTCTGGCTACACAGACATGTTGAAATACCCACACCACTTCTATGCCACATTGATTTACATATCTTTAAAAGTCAGTAGTTAGTTCCTAGTGAAAAGGGCAGCTATTATTTGGGGATTTTGAGGACAGTAGGTGGAAAGAGAAAAATAATCAGAAATACTCAGCTTTTGAATTATTCAGTTGTGACCCAGAAGACGCTAATAATCTGGGGTCAAATTGTAAATTAACTGTAGTTCGCAGCATAATGGGTTATTAAAGGGGAATAAAAGGAGAAAGCAGAGTTCTCTGCTAAACATAGACTGTGAAGGTCCCTGCATCTATAAGAGCCCAGTGGTGCATTCACCACAGTACCATTCAGGGACGGCAATTGGGTGCCTGGTAGGGAAGGGGGAGTGAAAATGAGCGATCTCATGTGCCACTCCCTCTCTCATGAGGAAATGAAAAGGGTAGAATGGGGAAACTCAGATCACTCCACAGGAACCAAGAGAAGAATCTGCTGAGCAAAGACCTTTAAAGGATGCTCTAAGCTTCCTCTCCCCATACTGAAACTTCTTGTAAACCCAGTGGAGCAGAGGTATGGACAAGGGCAGAGAGGTAGGTGTGGGGGAGCAGAATGTGAATTGATGTGTGTACAGGAGATCCAGAGAGTTTGAGGGGAAAGGAGTGTGTGGTTTTTTTTGTTTTTGTTTTTTTTAAACCAGTCAAATAACACAAGTTTTAAAATATATGGTTCTGTTGAGAGGGGAGGGCACAGTTTGTGCCCTGAAATTCACTTGGGATAGCAAAATGTCTGTCTTGCTTCAACTGGAGTCAATGGAAAGATCCATTTGTAGAGAACTTCCAGGCCCTGACTAGCTCCCATATAGAGTTTGAGTCTAAGTTTCTAGATGCTCACAGCATAATAAACTGAGTAGTAAAAAACCTGAGTAATCTCATGAGTTTTTCCTCTCTAGCTTTCATTTAACAGCACAAAGCCTGCCAGTCTCCAAATTTGGGTACATTTTTTTTCTTAAACTAGACCTTAATATGATATGTTTTTGCAGCCTATTCCTATTATTCCTCCATACAACACAACCTTCTGTGTGGGGATGAAATCGGAGTTCTTTTGAATTAAGGCGATATTGTCAAGGAGTTAGGGCTAAACATTCACCAGTTTAAATTTAATCTAATTGCATGAAAAATAACACCCTTTTTTATGTGGACCCTGTGACTTAATACAGTTTTTGTGTTCTGTTTTATTTAGCATGTATATTTTTAAATCATCCTGAATTATTTTTAAAGGATTTTTTATTTTGTTTCCATATGACCCAGCTCCAGCCTAGCTGTGCTCAGTGCTGGACCTGGTCAGGATGAAAGCCACTCTTTTTCACTCCATTGATACTGGGTTTGGTGGGGCCGATACTAGCTCCTAGCATAACTTAGCGCACTCCTCAAATGGCTTTGTGTGCTGGCCCCTCAGGGCTACTCTGCTAGATTGCTTCTCTCTAACTATGCTCCTCAACACACTCCCTACCGACCCAGTAGTGTTCCTATATTTCTCTCCACCCACCCTCCATCACTCCATGCCACAAAGATTCCTTTCAGTCAGGGTAACCACCAGCTGCTATGTTAGGGAGCACTCCATCCTGTATTAGCCCTGATCCATCCCCCCACAGTCTGCTTCCTCCGTTGCCCCTCTCCAGTCACCCCAAGTAGTCATCAGAGGAGAGAATTTAGTCATTAGCTTTCTTTCTTTTTCTTTGGTGTCTCATTGCACACCAAAAAATAATAAAAAAAATGTGCTATGTTGTATCTTCTCTCCCTATTGCTGTCAAATTAAAAGGAGTCTATTGAAGGGATGTGCTATTAAGATTTTTAAAATGTACTAGTTTCTTTAGTATATTTCAAATGTCTTAGGCCAAAATCATCATCTTTTATTAAGCTTGAAAATGCGCAGCAAGCATTTACACTTGCAAGAGAGACCTTCAAACTTGATCTCCTTTTTTTTTTTTGGTTTCTATCAGCCTTGACACATCCCTCTACTTCATAGCTTGTGCATTTGTGCACATGTTGATGTCTTTTATATTTTCGGTAAGTACATATGTGTATAGTAAAGGAAAGAAATGCCTTGTCAACACTTTAAAACAAAAAACAAAACAAAACCCTATACTTACTTTGCACTGTGTGGATGTCAGAGACTTTGCTAACCACCTCCTAATGTAGTCTGACCACCTAACAGTGCAGAAAATAGTAATTACAAACCTCATTTATTTCTATTTGAGCTCTTCAGAATAGCTTCTTTCATGGCTGCCCCTAGACTTATGCTGTCTCCAAATCATAATTCTTGGGGCTCAAATGAGTTGCATATTCTGCTGTGCTAGGAGTTCAGGTAGATGAAAAAGCAAACCACTAGCAGCTCATTAATTTCAAGAAAGGTTATCTTGGTATCTTTTTCAGAAGAAAGTGTACACAGCCTGTAGGTTTTTGTCTGACCACCAATGAATAGTATCAGCCAGCCTGATCTCTATAATAGAGTTACGATGAAGTTCTTATGTTTTGATCATGTCTACTATATTTCTTAATGGCTGAGAGAGGTGCTGTAAAATAATTGTAATAACCATTAACAGCAAAGATCTAGGACCTTGTAGAGGCAGAGTCAAATGGGGATTTAAGTATTTATTTTTTTCAATCACTGATAAAACTTGTTATATAGACCTTAGGATTTCATAGCAACATTTGATGCTAGTGGTCTTGAATTCCTAACGGGGCAAGTGGTGTCATTCAGTGAGATATTTAATAAAAAAATTTCCTGCCGCTTGCCTGCTTGCACGCACGCACACGTGCTAGTGGAAGAGAGAGTTTCCATTCTATCAGGACTACGGAAACTTTCAGAACTATTAACCTATAGAACAGGGGTAAGCAACCTATGGAATGTGCGCCAAAGGCAGCACACGAGCTGATTTTCAGTGGGATTCCCACTGCCCGGGTCCTGGCCACCGGTCCGGGGGGCTCTACATTTTAATTTAATTTTAAATGAACCGTCTTAAACATTTTAAAAACCTTATTTACTTTACATACAACAATAGTTTAGTTATATATTATAGACTTACAGAAAGAGACCTTCTAAAAATGTGAAATGTATTACTGGCATGCGAAACCTTACATCAGAGTGAATAAATGAAGACTCGGCACACCACTTCTGAAAGTTTGCTGACCCCTGCTATAGACTGTTCAGTTGCTTTTAGTTAAGAGTATAACCAACTGGAATCCTGCTAAAAGTTCATAGACTGTACTAAGTATTTCGTAAACACATTTTAAGGGTTTAAAATAAAGGACAATGTAGCCATTAGTTTCAAGGGTATGACTAGAGGAAATGTTGCCCACTGTATGTGTGGATCTGATGTTCTTCCTTGGTTTCATTATATACTCTTCACCCATAAGATGTTCAAGGCAATCCATTTGAAATTAATTATTGCAGGAATCAGGTGTCAGTCATTTGGTCTTTGATTTTAACACCTTTAGGTGACTCCTTCTTTCTACACTTTCTGGATGCATATGTCAAGTACTCAGAAATAGTTACTTTTTTGTCTCTCTTTTTTTAAAAGCAGCCATATGACTCATAGGCAGAATTTCTGCAATAAATTCCTAAAAGGCAACTTGTGTGTGTGTGTAATCTGCTAATAAACAAATAACTATATTTTATAGGAAATAACTCATTTGCTCTTGCAATTTAGTCTCAAATATAGATTTGACTTGCTGTAGTCCTAAAATGGTACCAGAGCCACCACCTATTGCCAACTCTTCTTTCTTATTATTCACAGTGGGCTGTCCTGTTCTGATTTATGTCTGTGGGGAGCTTGGCTGTGTACTTCAACAGGTGTACTATTAGGCCTTACAAGAGTTGCGGTATGTCTACGCTTAAAATGCTACAGTGGGACAGCTGTATCACTGCAGCACTTGTGTGTAGACATTACCTACGCCACCGGGAAGGATTCTCCTGTCAGTGTAGGGAATCCACCTCCCTGAGAGGCAGTAGGTAAGTTGACAGAAGAAGTCTTCTATCAACCTAGCACTGTCTGCACCAGGGTTTAGATTGGTATACCAATATCTGTCAGAGGGGTGGATATTTCACACCCCTGAGCAGGGCCGGCGCAACCCATTAGGCGACATAGGCGGTCGCCTAGGGCACTACAATTTGGGGGGCGGCAACTGCAGCGGTATTTCGGTGGTGGGACCTTCTGCCGCCTCTGTGGGGGGCGGCATTTCGGGGCAGAAAAGCTGGCGGCGCTCCTGCCCCTGGGCGATGTAGGGAAGCCAACTTAATTTTCTGGTGTAGACCAGGCATAGGCCTGTGCTAGACTCCTTTGTTAAAATTTTCCACATTTGCCATCACCAGTGCAGCTCCAATGGTGATATCAATGGAGAGCACTCCAGTTGATAGGTGCTGGCAGATGCTAGTTTGTGAGGGGTTAGATGACACCGTAGTTTAAACATCAGCCACCAGTGTACATTAGAACTATCACCAGCAAACTGTTGCTAACCACTTAAAACTTTTGAACTATTTATAGGGATATGTCTGGGGTTTGGGTATAAGAACTGCAGTAATGTAAAGATTTTTTTTTCCCCCACTCAACTTTTTTTTAGCAGCAAAGACATTGAGTCATATCCTGCTTGCTTTACTTGCTTAAATAGTTCCAATGACTTCTGTTGATTTCAATTGAAATAGGACTGTGAGCCCCTTATGTGTTGCTGTCTGATGCAAAAGCTTTTCAAAGTATGCACAATAAATAACTGTAAATAGTCTGTGACTCATAATAACATAAGAGAGGCCGTACCGGGTCAAACCAAAGGTCCATCTAGCCCAGTATCCCATCTACCGACAGTGGCCAATGCCAGATGCCCCAGAGGGAGTGAACCTAACAGGCAATGATCAAGTGATCTCTCTCCTGCTGTCCATCTCCACCCTCTGACAGACAGAGGCTAGGGACACCATTCCTTACCCGTCCTGGCTAATAGCCATTAATGGACTTAACCACCATGAATTTATCCAGTTCTCTTTTAAATGCTGTTATAGTCCTAGCCTTCACAACCTCCTCAAGTAAGGAGTTCCACAAGTTGACTATGTGCTGCGTGAAGAACTTCCTTGTATTTTTTTTAAACCTGCTGCCTATTAATTTCATTTGATGACCCCTAGTTCTTGTATTATGGGAATAAGTAAATAACTTTTCCTGATTTAGTTTCTCCACATCACTCATGATTTTATATACCTCTATCATATCCCCCCTTAGTCTCCTCTTTTCCAAGCTGAAGAGTCCTAGCCTCTTTAATCTCTCCTCATATGGGACCCGTTCCAAACCCTTAATCATTTTAGTTGCCCTTTTCTGAACCTTTTCTAGTGCCAGTATATCTTTTTTGAGATGAGGAGACCACATCTGTACGCAGTATTCGAGATGAGGGCGTACCATCGATTTATATAAGGGCAATAATCTATTCTCAGTCTTATTCTCTATCCCCTTTTTAATGATTCCTAACATCCTGTTTGCTTTTTTGACCACCTCTGCACACTGTGCGGACATCTTCAGAGAACTATCCACGATGACTCCAAGATCTTTTTCCTGACTTGTTGTAGCTAAATTAGCCCCCATCATATTGTATGTATTGTTGGGGTTATTTTTTCCAATGTGCATTACTTTACATTTATCCACATTAAATTTCATTTGCCATTTTGTTGCCCAATCACTTAGTTTTGAGAGATCTTTTTGAAGTTCTTCACAGTCTGCTTTGGACTTAACTATCTTTAGCAGTTTAGTATCCTCTGCAAACTTTGCCACCTCACTGTTTACCTCTTTCTCCAGATCATTTATGAATAAGTTGAATAGGATTGGTCCGAGGACTGACCCTTGGGGAACACCACTAGTTACCCCTCTCCATTCTGAGAATTTACCATTAATTCCTACCCTTTGTTCCCTGTCTTTTAACCAGTTCTCAATCCATGAAAGGACCTTCCCTTTTATCCCATGACAGCTTAATTTACATAAGAGCCTTTGGTGAGGGACCTTGTCAAAGGCTTTCAGGAAATCTAAGTACACTACGTCCACTGGATCCCCCTTGTCCACATGTATGTTGACCCCTTCAAAGAATTACTAATAGATTAGTAGGACATGATTTCCCTTTACAAAAACCATGTTGACTATTGCTCAACATTTTATGTTTTTCTATGTGTCGGACTATTTTATTCTTAACTATTGTTTCGACTAATTTGCCCGGTACAGACGTTAGACTTACTGGTCTGTAATTGCCGGGATCACCTCTCGAGTCCTTTTTAAATATTGGCGTTACATTAGCTAACTTCCAGTCATTGGGTACAGACTCGTGTTTTCAGTTTGTGGTAGGACTTTCAAGATACTGCAGGAGTGAAATTGGATGCATGAGCTGATGTTTAGAGAGTCCATGGTATATGTATTGTTGGAGCCTTCAGATTCATGTTTATGAAACACTGCTTTTTTTTGTTAATCTCTGAAAAGTAACTATTGAACTAGAAGAGGAATATTTCAAAGGTCCAGTAGGCCAGTGCAAGTATTTTTGCACATTATGAAAACATCAAGCTTTTTATGTTCAAGACAGATAATGTATAAAGTACTTAGAAACAATATTGGTCTTCCTACCATGCTAATTGCCTGCCCAGAGAGTAGTAAATCAACTGTTACTGTTGTTTTTGCAATAAATTAATCTGATTTTAATAGGGAAATTTAAAAAGTGCCATCTTTATGGCAGTTTCCAACTTTGCTCAATAGGAATGGGTAGTTTGGGGATGTAGTGGTACAAACTGAAAGGTATCAGTTGATACCATCTCTGTTTTATTATAGTGTGTTTATATTATATTATATATATATATATAATAAAGTTAAACACTGAGAGCTAAACCTGGCAAACTTTGGGATGACTTTCAACCAGATGCCTTGTCCTCAATGAAGAGGGAATTCAACCCCCGTCCTTTCTTTACAAGCTCACTTCTGAAACTCCCCTGTCACTTTTCCAGTGTAGTTTTAGAATAGCTGACCCTTTAAATTTGGTGGGGACAAGCAGCTGCAAGCTTAAAGTGGTAATTTGGCAACTGGCAGCTGCTTTCTGCATCTTCCCTCTTCCACCTGCTACTGGTGAGTTATCCTATTACGTTTTCATCTTCTCTTATTATTTAGGAGATGACACTCTCTTCCTCAGTCAAGAGGAAATAAGCTTCCTCAATCTTTTTATTTATTCTATCCCACAGTAGGATATAAATTTTGTAACTTCGTTGATTTTTTTTTTTGAGGGGGGGCAGCATATTACTATATTCTGATATGGCTAGTGTTCTAAATACCACCTAGAACATGTGTGTTCTTCTCTTTCTTTATACCTATATGGTTCTCATCACTGCAGCATCTGAGTAACTCACAATTATTAAGGAACCTGTCCTTGCAACACCTCTATGTGACAGGGAATCATTATCCCCATTTTACAGATTTGGAAATGGGACACACAAAACTAAGTGACTACCCCGAGACCATATAGGAAGTCTGTGGTAGAGCCAGGAATTGAACACAGGCCTCCTGAATAGCAGTCTAATAGCTTAACTGCAAGACCACCACCATTATCTTTCATGCAATTAACCTAGGTTAAATCTTCATCCTAGGAAATAACAGCCCTTCAATAGCTCACTTAGTAGTTTGTCATTTCTATTGTGCAATATCTTTGCTCTCTTGTGAAGAGTTTTCTACTCTTTTATACAATAAAAGAGGTTTCAGTCCTTCCAATTCTTGTTCTCCTCCCAATTTAGAAGCATCTGCTAGTCCAGTTTTTGCAAACCATTTATTCTGTTACATTAAACAGAAGAACAGGACTTTCTTTTCTTTGAAAGGATTGTTGCATTCTGCACTCCACTAAATTTTTTAACTCCTCTTTAGTGAGGTCCATTAATGGAGTAGCAATTTCAGAGAAATTGGGGATGAACCACCTGAAATACCAAGCTAATCCTATAAAAAAGCTTTCTTTTTGTGGTAGGGACTTGATCTTCTATGATTTCTTTTGTTTAGGTTTCATCTTTCCCATGCCCAAAAAGAATAGAATACGCTCTACCCAAAAGAACATGTATATGGGTTAATAGTTAGACCTGAGATTAGGAATTTTTGGCTTAGGTGCCCCAGTTTTCCTAACTCTTGATAGAGATCACCATGTCAAGGCATGCAGCACAGTATCTTATGAGATCTTGCAGCAGATAGCCGATCACTTTTGGAAATTTCCAAACTGGTGTCACAAATGCAGTCTTAAATTGCAGTGGTGGATCCCAGAGGATTTGCCAGGAACCTTTGCTTAGGTCAAGGGTTGAGATGTGTTTCACCCCTGAAACTGGTCCCGCATCTCATCTACTCTTCCATGCTAGCAAATTTAGAGAGAGCATTAGCCACAGCAATCTAACTTCCTTCTTTTTCAGGGTTACCAGTATAGTGTGATGCGGGGAAGCGGTAGACATGTGGTATGTCTTGTTTTTTAGTAAAGCTTTTGACACAGTCCCCATGACATTCTCATAAGCAAACTAGGGAAATGTGATCTAGATGAAAGTATGATAAGATGGGTGCACCGCTGGTTAACATACTGTACTCAGTAGTTATCAATGGTTTGCTATTGAACTGGGAGGCCATATCTATTGGGGTCCCACAGAGTGAGTACTAGATCCAATACTACTCTATGTTTTCATTAATGACTTGGAGAGTGTGCTTATAAAATTTGCAGATGACACCAAGCTGGGAGGACAGCATTAGAATTTAAAACAACGTTAATAAATTGGAGAATTGGTCTGAATTTAACAAGATGAAGTTCAATAAAGATAAGTATGAAGTCCTTCAAGTAGGAAGGAAACATCAATGCATAGCTACAAAACGGGGAAATAACTGGCTAGGTGGTAGTACTGCTGAAAAGAATGTGGGGGTTATAGTGGATCACAAGTAGAATGAGAGTCAACAATGTGATGGATATGTGAAGAAGGCTGCTATTCTGGGGTGTATTAACAGGAATGTCATATGTAAGACATGAGAGATGATTGTGCCGTTCCACTCGGCACTGATGAGGCTTAGAGTATTGTGTCCAATTCTGAGTGCCATGCTTTAGAAAAGATGTGGATAAATTGGAGAGAGTCCAGAAGAGAACAACAAAAATGATAAAAGGTTTGGAAAACGTGGCCTATAAGGAAAGGTTTAAAAAAAAAAAAAAAAGAGCATATTTAGTCTTCGGAAAGGAAGACTGCAGGGAGACCTAAGAACAGTCTTCATATGTTATAAAGAAGATGGTGCCTAATTGTTCTGTGTCCGCTGAAGGTAGGATAAGAAGTAATTGGCTTAATCTGCAGCAAGGGAGATTTAGGTTAGGTATTAGGAACAAAGTTTCTAACTATAAGAGTAGTTAAGCACTGGAACAGGCTTCCAAGGGAGGTTGTGGAATGCCCGTCATTGGAGGTTTTTAAGAACAGATGGGACAAATACCTGTCAAGAATGGTCTAGGTTTACAGAGGGGGCTGGACGTGATGACCTCTTGATGTCCCTTCCAGCTCTACACGTCTATTAGTTTTTGTTGTCTTTTAACAAAAAACAAACAAAAAATCCTATGCAGAATCTAATTCAGTGTGTGATGATGAATCACTAATTACTGTGGAACACCAGGGACATATGGCGTGTCAATAAGTTATCTTGAATATGTTTTATATTTTTCTCTACTAGAAGTTCCAAACTTTCAGCTGTATACAAAGGCCTCTGCTTCTGTGAGTTCATGACCCTTGTACTGTAGCAAGCCACAAAATTCCTGAATTCTCCTGTACATTAGTAAAACTATTAAACTTTGATACTCTACCTTCTTTTATGTCACCTTTTGAGGAAAATTTTGTAATATTCACTCTCTCGATCTACCTGCTTTCTTCCCTCTTATTCTCCTCAACAAATAAGAAAAAAAAAAAATAATGCTCTTCCCCCACTGCCAAAAAATCAGGAACTAAGGAAGTTAACACACATTTACAAATAGTCTGGTCTTGACCCTCTGAGAACAATTCTTCCTCTTTTTGCACTTTTTCCCTCAATTCTCCCAGAGACTGTCATACTATTTGTCTACCTAAGATTGTTAGATCATTAGGGCAGGGATGGCATCTTCTGATTTTACTTGTATTTGTAAAAGACTTATTAGTATAGAGCAGGGATCGGCAACCTTTGGCACGCGGTCAGTCAGCGAAATCCGCTGGCGGGCCGGGCCAATTTGTTTACCTGCAGCATCCACAGGTTCAGCCGATCGCAGCTCCCACTGTCTGCGATTCGCCGTTCCAGACTAACTGGGGCTGTGGGAAGCGGCGTGGGCCGAGAGATTTGCTGGCTGCCGCTTCCCACAGCCCCCATTGGCTTGGAATGGCAAAACGTGGCCAGTGGGAGCTCTGATCGGCCGAATCTGTAGACACTGCAGGTAAACAAACCGTCCCGTCCCACCAGCAGATTTCCCTGACAGGCCGCGTGCCAAAGGTTGCTGATCCCTGGTATAGAACAATGATACAGGAAGGATTTGTAATATAGTAGATTCCAAACTGAGATCAAGCTCCCATTGAGACCGTGTCCATCCCAAATTGCTTACAAGTAAAATAGGCCAAACACATGAAGTAGTAGTATCTCCATTTTACAGATGGGGAATTGAGGCAGAGAGTGACTTTAGTTGCCCAAAGTCATGTACGAAGTGTGTCGAAGAGGTGGGAACTGAACTCAAAGCCCAAGTCCCAGTCCTGTCCCTTAACCAGAAGAACTGTCCCTTTCTTCTCTAGGAATGGTGTTCTCTCACAAGTTACTTGACTTGGGAAACAAAGAGATTTCTCTGATTCTATTTCAAGCCCGCATTTCCCAGTCTCCACTTTGGTGTCCGTGCCTCTCAAGCTGGTGACCATAGACATAATTTTTTCATTCTTGGATAAAGGTTTCTTCTTTTTTTTGCATAATTAAGTATTCAGGTGCCAAATGAAATGCAACATAGTAAAATATTGAAATGCACGTACTGAGGCCAAAGTTTACAAAAGCCGGTATCTTTCAATGGAAGCTGCAGGTTCTCACTTCTGGAAATTGAGCCACCGAGGTGCCTAAATAGGGATTTAGTTGCCTAATTTTGGCAACAGAGTGTTACTGCACAGACCATTTTTATTTCTTACAGTTGTGGAAAAGGTTTGATTTTTAAAAAACAAAACAAAACAAAAAAAACGGTCATGCTAGTTGGTGCAAAAAAAGAAAAGTCCCTCCATCCCCCATTTCAACAATCAAATCTCACTGACAAGTGGTAGACAGATTTAGGAGGCAGCAACACATAAAACAGGTGTTTGAATTCCAAAGAGAATAGAATAAAACAATTTGGAAATAGGCAAGACTTTTATTTCTGTGACATTTGTAGTTGGTATTTTTTGATGTAGAGTACAAAAGCTTAGTAGTAAACATCGGAGATCTTTTAGATAGGAATAGATTTTTTTAATATTTATTCTCTACATGCAACTTACTTCAAATGAAAGAGTAAGATGCAGTTGTAAACCATAAAATATGTAAAGAGCTGCCAAAAAGGAGAGGAAAAAGTAATGTTTGTACTATAAAATCATGAGTCAGAGTCATGAGTGTATGTAGCTGTGAGCATGGCAACAACAGGGCTAGCTGTTCCAGGACTTGCTGTAATGGAAAAAACAGATGACCAAATGGCAGAATTATAATTTCTCTTGCATTGTCCATCCATACCACTCATCAAGGTATAGGATCAGAGTCTAGGTCTGGCTCTACACCCATTGCTGTAGTAAGGATTGATTAGAAGCATCAGCCTTTCAGCTAGCAAACTGATACTTTCTGAAATTTTTATCTATTGTAACTTAGAAAACAAAGTCCTAGTAAAATTTAATGAGTAAAATTTTCAAAAGCACCTGTTATTTAGGTAGGCTTTTCTGAGTTTTTTGACGTGTATGTGTTTAGCTAAATAGAAATTTAAATAGGGAACAGGACCTTTGGCCTGGATTGACATTGAACTTGGTTAGTGAAGTGTTATTGTGCATTTTTGGCTCCGTAAGCTATTTTCTTGCTTACAGGGCTGTCAAGACCTTATTAAAAAGTTCTTGGTGTTATATTATTGCTGATTGACTTACTCATTTTTAATGCACTTCCTTGACATTCTTCTTACTGTACAGTAGTGACTATTGGTGCATGTTCTCTAGGTTTCCAGAATTTCCCCTTCGGCAACCATCTCCCCACAACTAGCAGATGATAAATCAAACATTCATTTTTTTAAACTAAGAAGTACAAGTGCTTCAGTTTTTCTGAGCCATCTGTGGTACACTTGTTCTATTAGGGTATCTACACCACTGCTAGAATGCCACCAGGGCGTGACTGCATGTGGTTGGTAATACAAATGGAAGGGCTTTCTTTAAAATCTCAACTTTAAAACCAAAGTAAGCTTCCTATAGTTAGGTTCTTGTCATTGCTCCAGCTTTGACACGTGGATTCATCTTCTTGCTGCTTTGGTCCAGCTTTATCAAAGCTCCACTTTCTTTCTGAACGCTTGCTGTTGTTGCCGGCACAATGGCCTGAGGACAGCAATAGCGGGGTTCGTTGCCCGGTGTGCTTCGCGTCAATAAACATACCGGGGTGGAGAAACAATCAAAGTTTATTTGAGATCTCAAAGTGATGCAAAGAGACAAGCAAGTCTCAAATCAAGCACACCAGCAAAAACAGTTTCTCTGTTCTTATACATTTTACAACTAAGCCCCCCTCTCTCCCCTCTCTACCACCCCCCCTCTACTTCCCCTCCCCTCTCTACCGAAGGCATGTTTATACATTTAAGCAATTAAATCATTCTAGGGCTATAAATCTAGCTTGTTAGTAACTTCTCTCTAAACTGTTACCTGGTCTTGTTTACCCTTGGTTTATTACCCCTTCTCCAGCTAGAAACATGCAAACCTCATCATTATTGCTTGGTACCTGGTATGAGCAAGGTCGTAATTGCTAACTGCCTGTTTACACAGTCCAATTTCTGTCCTTGGCTTTTGAGGTCGATTAGAGTTAAACATGGAAGAACTGTGGCTCAGGCAGGCCTACTGACGCCAACAGTTCCCTCCTTTGAAAATACTCAACAAGCTTTTGGCTGAGTTTTCTCATATTCTGTAGACAAGATACCCTTGAGTGCCATGGAGCTGGGGTTCTCAATGAGAGAATATGCTGGGATTTCTGGGGAACGGGGGGCACAAAGCTTACGGAGGAGCAATTTAAAACAAGCAATCAGGAGGAGGGTGACCAGGCACAGTACCACACCTGTGAGGAGGAGATGCACAAGGCTATTTCCCAGTCCTCCCAGGTTGGGCAACCAACTCCAAAGGGAATCAAAAACTGTGGGTTCCCTTTCCTGAGCCTTCCACTGCTCAAAAGCCTGTTCGGCTGACAGGACGTGCTTGTTAATGTCCTGTGAGTTTTCTGGGACATAAATACAGCATTCACTCCCAATAAGGACATACATCCCGACCTGGGAGGCTAAAACATAATCTAAGGCCTGTCTATTTTGCAGAGACAGCAATCGGAGCTGGTAAAGCTCCGAGTTAAGGCTTTTCTCTATGGCCAAGGTCTCATTGGCATACTTGGTGAGAAACACAGAGCCTATGATAAAATTGAGCCAGTCGTCCCACCCCATAGGATGGGAGAAAGATCATACCCAATCTGTCTCCTTCTGTAATGGGCTCTGGGGTGGCGTACAAAGATCTATGCTGCCTGGCGCGGCCAGGGGGCAGTTTAGGGAGGACACGAAGGAGAGGGGCAAGATATCCTAGATAGCAGCTTCCATATCACCAATGCGGTAGCCACTTATAGGCAGAGGTACCGCAAATATAAAAGGAGTAGCCATTCCCTACCAAGCCATTATAACTGCTTCTCCACCTATTTACTTGTCTGTCATTAAACGATCCAAACCGGGCGGTAGAGTCGGATTTACCATTAACATAGACAGGGATGGAAGCATCACTGTCGGGGGATAAATAATACTGACAGGTGCTATTCCCAGCAAACCAGGTGTGATTGCTGGACTTGAACTGTCGATAGCACACCAACCCAGGGGCCACTGGCCACAACCTAATAGGGGAAGGGATATACCTTGAGTTGGCCTGCGTCAACTGGGTTGGCCTGGGTCGTCCCTTAATACTGGGGACTCAATGGTACAGTTTTGCGACAAGGGGGTACCCAAGGCATTTTTTCCCCTACTGAACCATCCCCAACAGATATCTGACCAATTCTGGGGAACTACCCTCCAGGGTAACCCTGCAGCATGGTGAGGGATTTGGGAGCATACCCAGCAGTTGGAGAGGTTAAACTCTTGGGCAAAGCAAACCTTCAGGGACTCATATGTGTTTGTCTCTAAGTTAGTAGGGATTCCTTTCCATCCCGCATGTATCTGAGGGGAAACGGGAGTTAACAAGAGGAGTGTCCCTATGGCAAAGAGCACCACTGCGGCAGACCCTGGATCTGAACTCATATTGGGCAGGTGACCCTAGGGCCTAACAATCACAATTCCTCAAATACCCACAAAATAACAGTTACCAATAGCAAGCAGATTAAAAACAAAAGGGACCAGGCCACCAGGTTAGGCCGGTCCTGTGAAAATAAACACAACCAACGCACAGAGGTCTCGTGGGGAGTGCACTGTGACTGGCCAAAGAGATCACAGGGCATTCCCAGCAGACACTATTGTCGTCTGAATAACAGCTTAAGTCCCAGATCGTCGCTGGCAGTCTTCTCTGCAGGCTGGACGGTCCACCGTTCAGGAGCAGGCACTGCTTTCAGACGAGAGTGATGAATCCAGTTTTTGTGTCCCTCAACCTTTGCTGCTGTATGGGAGACTAACGGGACGGTGTGGGGTCCCTTCCACTTCTCTTGGAGAGGCTCGTCCTTCCAAGTCCGAACGAGTACGGAATCGCCTGGCTGCAAGGAGTGGATTAGGGCATCCAGCAGGAGAGGCTGCAAATCTTTGGTATACCTGTGAAGAGAACAGAGAACAGCAGACAGAGAGCACATGTACTGAGATAAGAAGCCACACCCCATTTCCCACTCCCCTGCCAGAACCAGTGTACCATTCATAGGCCATGCCCTTCCAAACATAATCTCGAAGGGACTGAGCCCTAACCTGCCCTTAGGGAGAGCGCGAATGCGGAGCAGAACAAGGGGCAAAGCATCAGGCCACTTAAGGGAAGCCTCTTGGCAAAGCTTTGAGAGGTGCAGCTTAAGTGTCTGATTTGTACGCTCCACTACCCCACTGGCCTGCGGTCGCCATGGCGTGTGAAGCTTCCAGGGGATCTGTAGGGCATCTGATATCTTTTGAATGACTTGGGATGTGAAGTGTGTTCCTTTGTCAGATTCCATCCACTGGGGGAGCAATCTGAGCCTTACTCTGTGCTACTCGATATCCTCGGAGTCCAACAAAGTTCAGGAGGCTCACAGTGGCTTTAAGGCAAGAGGTTAGACCCACTGCAGCAATTAACAAGTCATCCACATATTGCAGGAGGAGGACTTTGTCCTCGTTGTCCCACTCCTCCAAGTCTCTGGCCATGGCCTGGCTGAAAACGGTGGGGGAATTTTTAAATCCCTGAGCCAGCACTGTCCAGCAAAGCTGCTTTCTAACCCTCCTTTTGTCCTTTCACTCAAAGGAGAAAATATCTTGAGACTGGGGGTCAACCGGAATCGTGAAGAAAGCATCCTTTAAATCCAGGACTGAAAAATGAGTGTACTGCCCCCCTATAGAGGCCAACAATGTATACGGATTTGGAACAAGGGGGTGTAGAGTCTTAACCCGCTCATTAACCGCTCTCAGGTCCTGGACCAGCCAGTATGTGCCATTGGGCTTTCGTATAGGCAAGATAGGAGTGTTCCAAGCTGACTGGCATTCTCGAAGTACCCCGCACTTTAGGAACTGGTCTATAGTCTCCTGCAGTCCCTCTCTGGCTTCCCTTTTGATCGGATACTGCTTGATTCGCACTGGACCTTTTCCTGGCAAGAGCTGAACAGTAATAGGAGTATAATGGGCTGCCTTTCCTGGGATCCCTGATGCCCATACCAGAGGAAAAACCCGCTTCTCCCACTGACTCCACTCTGGGGCTTGTATGGCTGAGGGCTCAATTGCAAGGATCATTATCCAGGCATTCTCTGGAGGTAAGGTGAGGGTTATTTCATCTTGGGTGAAATGCAGGGTGGCACCTAAGCGACAAAGCAGGTCCAGTCCTAATAGAGGCGTTGGACAATTGGGGAGGTAAACCAGTCTGTGAGATAGAGTTCTGTTTCCCAAAGCACATTCCACTGGGGCATATACTGGGCACTTAGTTCCTTTCCCTGTGGCTCCCACCACAGTGAGGGAATCTGCCACAGGCAGCTGAAGGGGTTGGTTTACAGCAGTTCGTGCAGCTCCAGAGTCTATTAAAAAGTCTGTCTGAATCTCCCACCCGCATGTTTACTCGGGGTTCCGGGGGCAGGATAATCCGTCTCCCCTGACACCCTTATTCTTGATCCTCCACTGCCATCATAGGGGTACCTTCTCTTTCGGAGCACTCATTTTTCCAATGTCCCTCCTTTCGGCATATGGCACACTGGTTGCCACCCAGACGCCTTTCCTGTGAGCCAGGGCGCCCACGCCCTCTCATTCCCCGGCCCCTTCCACCTTCCTGAAATCTTCCCCTGCCACCAGCCTGTACTGCTACAACCATCATTTTCACTTGCCTCTTTTCCTTTTCTCCCTCCCTAAGGCTGTAAGCCCTGTTTGCAGTTTCCAGAATCTGTGCCATTGTCATACCCATCAAATCCTCTTTTTTCTGCAGTTTCCTTTTAATATCAGGGGCCGCACGGCTGGTAAAGATACCCTTCATAATTGCCTCAGTAGCCTGATCATCAGGGTTTGCATTAGTAGTTTGCCTGATGGTATCCCGAATACGCTGCAGAAAAGCAACCGGACTCTCTTTTGGCTCCTGTACTAGCTCATACGACTTAGCCCAATTGTTATGTCGGATAGCTGAGTGTCGGAGACCATGTAATAGGAGCTCCTTGTATACAGTGAGACGGGTGAGATCTGCCGGCACGTTGGGATTCCACTGGGGGTCTGCTGTAGGGACCTGAACTGCAGCAACAGGAACGTTTGCTGCGTTTGCCTCATGTCTAAGCTGTGCCTCCTCCTGTGCCTTAGACACAACCTGATTACGCTCCACCTCAGACAGCAGGGGCCGCATAAGGACATTACAGTCATCACAATCAGGCTTATGGCTAGCCAGACACCCTTCAAAGACCGAGATAAACATGCCTGGATTCGTAGAGAATTCCCCTGCCTGTGCCTTAAAAACTGCTAGGTCCACTGGGTTAAAAGGCACATGGGTATAAACCTGCATTGTAGTGGCTGGGTGATTTTCTGTTCAAGTACGGGCTATCCGAGTCTCAGTAATCAATGGATAGAATCCCACCGAGGGGGCAATCTCTGGGACCTGAGGCACCCTATCTTTATATGGTGGGGGTGTTAGAGCCGAAGGGGACACCGACTCTGCCATTACAACCGGGGGAGGGTTCTGAGGACTAACAATAGTTACTACCGAACCTGTCAGAGTCAAATTACACCTTTGCAAAAGATCTGATCTCTCTTAACAACATAAACAACTGTACATACATATGTTCATTCCATTTACCCGTACACTGACAAAACAAAAGCAATTGAAGGATCGTATTATAATTAAGTGATCCCTCCGGTGGCCACCTTTCCTGGTCCTCTAGCTGATATTGAGGCCAGTCTACTGTACAGAATCTTTTTAATTTACTTTTAATCAACGGATCCGATCCAAACACTTTCCAGTTCACCAGAATGCATTCTAAGGGCGTACACCTTGCCCTGCCTGCAGTACTCTGTTCCTGCCCCATACTCTAGGGAGACACTGGGCATCCCCAGGTCAAAACAGGTAAAGTCCCCACTGGACTGTTCCTACCTTATCCAAGGGTCCGGTTCTGCACCGTCGCCCGCAGCTGCTTCTCCACTAATCGAGCGCGTTGCACCGTTGTACCCTCCAGGGTCGACCAAATCACGTCTCCGCCGAGGCCCCCGATGAAGTCACTGGTGCGCGCTGGGCGTCGATCATCGCCGCAATCCGTCGACCTCTGAGAGGGGTCCGGGCAAGGCTAAATTTCAGCCTGAAGCCCACCCAGGGACGCCAAGACTGTTGCCGGCACAGAGGCTCGAGGACAGCAACAGTGGGGTTCATTGCCCGGTGTGCTTCGCGTCAATAAACATATCGGGGTGGAGAAACAATCAAAGTTTATTTGAGATCTCAAAGTGGTTCAAGGAGACAGGCAAGTCTCAAATGAAGCACACCAGCAAAAACAGTTTCTCTCTTCTTATACATTTTACAACTAAGCCCCCTCTCTACTCTCCCTCCCCTCTCTACCGAAGGCATGTTTATACATTTAAGCAATTAAATCATTCTAGAGCTATAAATCTAGCTTGTTAGTAACTTCTCTCTAAACTGTTACCTGGTTTTGTTTACCCTTTGTTTATTACCCCTTCTCCAGCTAGAAACATGCAAACCTCATCATTATTGCTTGGTACCTGGTATGAGCAAGGTCGTAATTGCTAACTGGCTGTTTACACATTCCAATTTCTTATCCTTGGCTTTTGAGGTCTATTAGAGTTAAACATGGAAGAACTCTGGCTCAGGCAGGCCTAGTGACCCCAACACTGTTGCTTTCCTTCCTCTTCACTTGGCTTTTTCGCTTCTAGTTGCCCTGTTACAAAGTAGACAATAGGAGTTAAATTTCTGAGCCACTTGTGGTGGATTGGATGCATTTATATTATTTGAAATCTTTTGTGTGTAATCCACTAATACTGTATTCTTACAAGTTCACGTTTCTTTTACTTATGGTGGCTCAAGTTGGATGATGGGGCAGTGGCATGTAACTAAAATTTTATATATATATATATATATAATAATAAAAGGAATGCTATTTCCTAAAATACACTGAACTCTGGTTCTTAGCATGTACAGTGTAAATAGCAGAAACAATTTGACTCTTTTGGAGAAAAAGCACTTCTACTGTGAAAATGTACAGAAGTCAAACCTCAGAAGTTTACAGGATGGTTTGCAAAGTGGTTTATAAGATAAACCTAAATGTGTGGGTTTTTTCTTCCTTCAAGAGAGAAACTTGAGCATGAGAACCTCTGTCAGTTCCCATTTTTTAATTTCCTTCAACCTTATACTATAGACATTGGTAAATTCTGGCAAAATATGGTCGTTTAACATTGTGGAGTGTTTAGTTTTATTAAATATTGCCTTTATTGAAGAGGGAGAAAAGGCAATTGTGTTCATCATCTCTAGATGTATTGTATCATATGGAAGATTCCCTTCTTCTGCTCCCCCCTCCCCCACCAAAAAAAAAAACAAACAAACCCAACCAACCAACCACTTAATCTGTCACCTTCTCTAGCCGATGTGCATGAGAGGCTGCTGAAGGAGATAGCAAGGCATTCTGAGTTGTGGTGTCATTGTCCAGGTGATATGCAGCAGCGTTTCATTTTCATCAGATTGCGTTCATGTTGCCTGACCAAGCCTGGGGTGTCGATGAGAACAAATGGGTTGAAGTTTCCTCCAGAAAAGATTGAGATGGTGTGGACTGGAGGAGAGATGCTGATTAAATAGTAGAGGTGGTTCCAGCTGTCAGTAGTGAGGAGGTTTCTTCACATTTCATACATTGGGGATGTTTTGAGATCGCGGATGTTTCGAGAACCTGACTGTTCCTGGAAACTCAAGTGGAATCAGTAGCCAGAAATTGTGGCTTACTATTTGTTCTCATGTGCAAATCAAGATGGGGTCTTACATTTATAAAGGCCTGAATAGCTTGGGACCTGGATACCTGAGGGGCCAGCTCTGTCCTCATGTTCCACTGTGGCAGCTGAGAGCAGTTTAGTTGCTTCAACAAAATGATATAGATGTAAATGTCTGTTGGCTGGTGGTGTGGTGTTTGCAGTGCAGCGAAAGCCCGATGGCCCTGTGCCAGCAAGGGAAGCAATTTTCAATCAGTCTGGTATTTAGGGTGTAGTGTTGGGCCTGTCTCTTATCAGATGTTAATTGGAAGGGATGTGGGGGGGTTTTAGGATGGGATTGATTTTTGTTTTGAGCATTTACATTTGAGCTGTTACATTTTTCTTAATTATTAAGTCCTATAAAATTCAAAAGGAAATTGTTTATATATATACCTTATTATTTGTATTGCATTAGCACCTCTGAGTCCTGGTCATGAATCAGAGCCCCATTATGCAAGGTACCCATCTGTTTGTATTAAGTATATTTTATATATGTTCTGGAGAAATACTGGCAAATGGAAACTCTTAGGATGTATTCTAACACTGGTGTGAGTTGAGTTCCCCTGCCCTTTACTGGATGGCATATTGTTTTATAGATTTCTATTCTGGTTCACTTGTTGGACCAAACACATTTGTTAAAAATTTATTTAAAGCGCCAGTTAGGTGCTTTAAATGCTAAAATGTGATCCTTTTTTTTTTTTTTTTTTTTTTTAAGTCTTGTCTTTCAGTGCTAGAGATGTCTAGGCACACTGTTGTAGTAATGTTCGTATCCACTTACATGCAAGGCTAAAATCTCAATTCTTGACCTATGTATTGGACCTGTAATACTATGTAAATAATTGCATTTAAAAGTAAAACTTATGTAAATGTTGAATAACCTAAAGCAAAAGACTGTCTTGCTTCACAATATGTATTTTGAACTCTGCTACGTTTGAGGTTAAATTTTTGCTTATGTTTTGATGAACATTTTGCATGATGGTGGGGGTCCCTGTTGGTGTCATGAAAGACACTGTATTAAATTCAGCCTGGAAAATGGAGGCCAGAACATTCAAACGTGGGTGCTTTAACTTACTCAACTAAATTAGTCTTACATTTTAAAGATGCTCAACCCTCTCCCTAGGGCTGTGGTAGAGACATACATCCTTGTGGGGGGCTGAGGAGGGGGATTAGTGGCTGTATTGAATCATGTGTGACTGAGGTGTTTTTTAACAGATGGAGGGACGACATGGTAAAAAAGTAACCAAAATTTTATACAGTTCAGTAATGGAAGTGACACAATAAAGGGGAGTGGGCAGGAGGAAATTTGAAAGTGGGAGAGGAGTACATTCCAGATAATTAACACTGAACACTTCATAAAAAATAGGAGAGCAGCGGGATATACTTGCTCCATCTTTCTCTAACTGGTCCCTGGTGTGCAGTCAAGGTATGACCATGAGAATCAGATGAAAATAAAGAGGAAATTAAATAAAAGAAGTTGACCTGGAAGGACAGCAGAAAGTGCTCTTGAACAGTTACAGCCCAGCATTCGATTTAAATCACAGGTGTTGTAGCAGGCAAGTTCTGTTGAACACCCAGCACATGCTGTCTCAGTGCCTCATTTACAAAACAACTGGGACAAAGGACAGGACTGTGGTAGCCAACTTTAATAGGAGGCTAAGGTTGTTAGTCATCACTATGAAAATCTAACTAAAATGAAGCTTCATTGACAATCTTTAAGTATCAAACCTTGAAATACTTCTGCAGTGGGTAGCCAACCCTTTCAGTCCCTCCCCGGCCCCCCAAAACCAGTTTTTTGTTTCTTTTTTTGTTTTGTTTTTTTTAAGACAAAGTGAAAAGGACTTTTTCCAATTGATTAAGCAATCCTTGTAAAAGGAGATTCCAGATGCAAGAACTTCAACAGAGAAGTGGAAAACACATCTGGGTTAAATAAAAGAAATTATTTCATACTTACGAATAAAAAGTAGCAATGAAACCAAATGAAAAGAGGACTCTTCAAAAGTAAGTTGAAGGGGAGTTGGAAGAAGACGAATAAGAGCTGTGGGAATATATAACTGACGTAAGAATTGACATATCACCACAGAGAACCTGAAATAGGAAAACAAAGACATTTCTGGTAATCAGTGTGTGAAATGCTTGTCTATATAAATGTTAAAGCTACCGTGGCAGACTAGTTTGTAGAAAAACTGGCTTGATCAAAGTCAATTGTGGACTGGTGGAAGGGATGTCTTTAGTTAAGGTACTGGACTGGGAACCTGGGTCAGTTAATGGCTGTTTCAGGATTCTGTGTGACCTCAGGCAAGTTATTTAATCTCTGCCTCAGTCTTCTCATCTTTAAAATAGAGACAATACTTTTATCTCTTTTGCTTACTTAGATTGTAAGATTTTTAGGACAAGGGACTGCTAGTGTATAAGTGTACAGCACCTAGTACAATTAGGTCCCCATCTTGGCTAGGGCCTACAGTTGCTACCCATACACAGCCGCACTGAAGAATAGATCTCAAACTTAGATCTCAAATTCTGTTCTACCTAGGTTATATCATGTCAGTCATTGTAGTATGTGAACATCTTAAGACCCAATTAATGTAAATTGGTGCAATGAAAATGGATTAGGGAGGGGGAGCCAAAAATGGATATTGTCTAACAGTACAACCTTAGTTATTTGAATGTCATGGGTGACCTAAAGGAAGCTTGAATATAAAGTGTGCAGTTTGTATAGTAGATGTTGAAGCATTATTTTGTTTCAGATAATTGTGGTATAGCACTGATATGCTCTGTATGCATTCAGATGGAATAACTCCTCCCTGTTTTTGATGTGAGCAATAACTCTAGCAATGACAGGGATGAAACCAAATTTAACTCAGACAAAAAGGTGTAACAAAAGTGGGGGGGGTTTAGTGATGTTTTATTATTTATTGTGCCAGACACACTATTGCTCCTTTCATAACATAAAATTACCAGGGTGGGATAAAGAAGAATTTACTGTCCATGCTTTAAAAGGCAAAGGGAAGTTATAGAACTAAAATGTTGCTTTAAAAAGGCATTGTGTACCATTGCTTTAAATATGTGGCATGATGCCTAGAGGAAAGGGACTGAAGGAGTGTTCTGGATCAAGATTCTACCGTGAAGGGATGAGAGAGAGCAGTTTTGGGGATAATAGTGTTTTGCTTATTCTGACAAATTCCTTGTTGAGTGTTAGAAGTGATTCATTCTTTTATTCTGTACCATTTTCACATGAGATGCTAGCTAGTAGGCGTTGCAGAAAAAAACAGGAATGCTAATAAATGTCATGCAATAGGCATTTTGAGCAAGCAGATTTCTTGGCGAAGGCACAGAGAAAAATAATTAGATTGTGAATCCATCGTTGACTGACTGGGTTCTTTAGATATAGTACATATGCTTGTTTCGGCATGATGTGTACATATACAGTAGCATGGTCCAGCTATGCTTTCAGGGACAACTCTTGTTGATCATGGAGTGAGTTCTTGGATTTCAGGAAAGCCTCATGTTTCATAGACCAGTAGCCCAACAGGATTCTGCTTAGTGTTCCCAGATTCTCTCGGCTGTCTTGGTTCCTGGTACTTCCTGTTTCCATTCCTTGAGATGGAGGTAACTATTGGGCATCACCAGATGGAACCACTGCAGGTGGTCTTCCTAGTTCTGTTTTATCTGAATGTATAAGCAGTAAGTTCTTAGAGAACTGCTTATCAGCTAGTGTGCAGTTCTTAAAGACACAGTGTTTCATAAAATCTGTTCACTACTTTAATCTCTTGGTCTATCTCAGTATTGCCAATCCAACAAAATAATATTCGGTCCTAAAAATATAATCTCGAAATTGTTTAAAAATCATGACACTTAAAATATATTGTGGCTCTATTTTTATTTACTTTTTGATTTTCTGAGGTTTTAGCGGGGTCATGTTCTCAAGTTTTTCTCCACAACTGAAAAAAATGCATTTTAAATGGAAGCTGAAATTTTCACATAATCACATGGCTCCTGGTATATTATGATCAGTGGAATTGGAGTCAGAGGGTCAGTGTTCCCTGGAATGACTTATTGATGGGATACCAGTGGAATAGATAATGCAGGGAATTAGGCAGGAAGCAACTTAAACATGTGGACAGACTAGTCCAGGGGGTTTTAATAAAGTTTCACTTGTTCAACTTTAAGCTCCATTCAGCTTCGCACTTCGTGAATGAAAAAACAGAAACTGAGGCTTTGAGAAGAATGGCAAACATTGTGAGAGTTGGCAACATTCTGTCTGTTCAACTAGTGCCTTACTTATGGCTGTTACCTGTGTAGGTTGTACTCATGAAAGCAAATGTTAATGTCAATGCTTTACAGTCGGGCTTCAAGGAAAGAGGAGGACTGCGTATGAAAGAAGTAGTATGTTACACTGAGTGTTCACTACAGTATGTTAAGTACAATATACAGCTTGCACATGTAGAAATCTGTTGAAATGGACTTCACTTTCCTTATATAACATGCCTGAACAAATTCTATAAATTATAGATTTTTAGAGACGTTCTATAGAAAGGATAGTCGTTTAGAACAATTTCCTTAGAAACCTGTTGGTTTCATCTCCGCATAAGTCTATAGGATTATTCTATAAGGGTTTGCTACTTTGGTGTGTGGGAAGCCTGCGACCTTGAGGGAATGTTGAGTTGAAAGCATGGCTTGCTGTAGGAGCACTTTAGGCCAGCAGATCATAAATCTTTTGAAAACACTGTTGCAATAACAGTACAGCTTTAGTAGAACACTTGGCATTCAAAAGAGGAAAAGAATTGGGAAGTCACATCAGTGACTGATTTGTTTCTGTGTTAGCTTTTTGCAGGAATGAAATACACAATAGAGGATCAAATACTTAATACTATTGATTTAGTACAAATTACATAAAAATAAGATGAAACAATTGAAAATATAGGGCTGTCCTATTTACTGGTCTCAGCTAGTTGCTGAAGGGTAATAATTTAGCTTGAGTAGACACTACACCTCTTCCTTGGATATAAATTCAATATTTAAAATATAATTTAGAGGAAAAACTTTAATGCGAGCCTGCAAATGGAAGTAACCAGAGAATAAGCTAATATCCTAACTCAAGTCATTCAAAGAGCCCAAATTGCTTTATAAACTGAAATACACCTCTACCTTGATATAACACTGTCCTCGGGAGCCAAAAAAATCTTACCGCGTTATAGGTGAAACAGCGTTATGTCGAACTTGCTTTGATCCATCAGAGTGCGCAGCCTTGCCCTCCCCCCCGCCCACCCGAGCACTGCTTTACCGCGTTATGTCAGAATTCATGTTATATCAGGTTGCGTTATATTGGGGTAGAGGTGTACCACTTCTTGCGTATTATATAGTCATTCTTCACAAACAACACTGCATACCAGGTTTTTAAGAAAGAGAAGTATAATCTGCATAGCTGTAATTGGACAGAACTTTTAAGTCAAACAGAATATAGTTACCAAGATAAATTTGCCCAGGACACAGAATTGAACTGGTATGAGATCTGTGACCATTAAGTGTTCTTTTGTTTTGTTTTTGTTTTTTTACAAATCCTTAAAGTATAATGATTAATATTAATATATAAAATTCTGCTCCAGTTCCCACCCCACCCCCAGCTGCTCTTACTGTGTTTTGAAATTTGTATTATTGCATATTTCCTGAGTCTCATCAGTGTTAGTAACTATTATGAAATTCAGAACTTCCTATTTTTTTAAAATGCGTTGTTTGTAAACCTTTTTCTGTGCCCAGTTTATGGACTAAATCCAAGATGTGTAGACTCGTTAACAGGTAAATATTTGCGATTAAGGAGAAGTCCAGTTCACATCGTTGGTTGTTTTTTGATGAAAGGCATGGGAGGCTGTAAGTAAACCATTTTTAATTGAATGTATCTTAAATATAGTATAGTTCCTTTGTTATATTTCGCTAGCTAAATTTATACCATCTGTCGCCATAGTATCTGAGCATCCCCCAAGAATTTGAAATGAGAAATATTTCCTTCTTTCCAACCTTTAGGGAAGGCTTGATTAAGTTATACATCTGATTTGTGTGAGTGAGAGAATTAAAAAATAATTTGAGGGAAACGTAAGTCAAATAGATATGTTCTATATTTGTTGCTGGACGTGATAAGACCTATGTGGTCATTTTTGCCTTTGCAGAAGTCAGTTTCATATTCTAGGTCCCTCTCCTGTGAGACTTCTGTCTCCCATGCTCACATGTAGCTGTTGAGGAGGGAGAGTTCATCTCTCAGATAAATAAAGCCGCTCCCCCCTCCCTCGTTGAGGGCTTTGAACATCAGGTCAGACACACTGAACTGGACTCTGTGCTCACTGGAGAGTTAGTGGAGTAAGCAGAATGTTGGTGTGTTGTGCAGGTGTGTCTCTTCGTAGAAATGGCAAAATGTTGTTGTTGATCTGCTTTGTGCTCAAGCCTTGTATTAAACTGGTTTCTGCCACCAACATTTGAATTTTCTCTTTCTGCTTCTTCTGTTGCCGATCTGTGTGGATCACAGGATGGGAAATGGTACTCGGTGTTACCGCCTATATCTGTAGTTAGGAGATGGTTGTAGTGCCTCATTAAGTCTTCTGTTTGGTTCCTTAATAGTGAAACCTTGTCTGCACTTAAAAGCGCTGCCATTATAACTATAACGGCAAACCCTCCTACTGCAGATATAGCTAATACTGGCAAAAAAATGCTTTTGCTAATATATCTTATAACTGTTCCCCAAACAAAACAAGCTATATCTGCATAAGCCCCTTTTATGCCAGTATAACTACAGTTGGATTTGGGCTTTTGCTGGCATAGCTAAACTTAAAAATAAAAAATAAAAAAAATCACATCCTTAATGGAAAGCTAGGCTGGCAAAACTTTGTATCCCTACCTGGCTTGAGAATATGTGACATAGCAGGTTGTCAGGTGATGGTGGAACTTAAACTTACACTATAGTAACTAAAGCATTTGACAATGTAGCAAATTTATACAGCTGCATCCATACAAGATGGGTAAAAATACTTTCAGTATTCCTTTGACTGGGATAGTGCTTCAGTACTGATGTCAAGAGACTATTGACAATGCTGAAAATGTCTGTCTGAAAAATTGTTTCTTACTAGCAAAACAATATTTCTTCAGTTTATGATGCACTTCATTTTGTTCTGTGCAATCACTGGAAATGGAAGTAATGATACTCTTTTATGAATATTTTTTTCATGGTCCCCCCCGCCCCCTGCCATCCGTACATGAAAACTACTACAGGTTACTTAATAGGTTAATGGACAAATTATGAAAAATGTAAATTCCCATTTGCCAATTCTGCAAATGCCACCATGCCAATATCTGATTCTTACATGTTTGATGGAAAGAAAGGTATTGATGACCCTCTAGTTGCTGAAATACATATTCATAATATTGTAAAGCTCCATGTAAACAACATTTTTGATGTATTCAAATCAGCAGCGAGGGAAACATTCTTTTAAACACACAAAAGTAAATAGAGAGATTATTTTTAATGACCTTATATCTTTGATGCTATAGTTTCATAAAGCTATTTATAATATCATGGCAGCATCCAGAGACCCCACTCAAGATCAAGAACCCATTGTGTAACCATAACACCTACCGCACATAGAGACAGGCGCTACTAAAATGTCTTGTTGCAATCGGGGAACTGCGTGTGGTTCCTTTTTCTATAGTGAGATTGCACAGGGGAATATGGAGCCACCATAGTAACTAAAACTTTGAAATGAGGGAGAAGGTTTTGATTGCCTCTCTAGTAACACACACTCTTTGTTATCACTTTAATACTGTTTGTGCACTCTATTTTACATGGGGGCTCTGAAAGCTAACACTGTAGTGCTGGCAGACCACATGCTATTTTATGCCAGGGCCCCAGGCCTCAGTGAGCACTGACTAATGCATAGCTGGTCTGGCCAGTCCGGTTTATCTGTCGGTTAGTATAGTTAAAATAGATATAAGAATGTGTCCAGTGTTTAGACTTTATGGAATTGCTTGTAGGATGCTGCATGTATTGAGCCTACCTTATAATATCCATAGTATAAAGTTATATTCAGTGTTTGCATTGTAAACCTCTGCAATTGTGTAATTGACCAAACAGAAGAAGCATTAATTAAAGTGAAGTGCTCGTCCAGCAAACAAGATAGGGTGATCAGACAGCAAATGTGGAAAAATTGGGACGGGGTGGGGGTTAATAGGAGCCTATATAAGAAAAAGGCCCAAAAATTGGGACTGTCCCTATAAAATCAGGACATCTGGTCACCCTAACACAAGATGACCCATTGAAGGCAAATGAGGCGTTATGTAGCATCAAAGGAGAGGAAACCTTGTTGACTGTATTTCTCACTCCCTCCAGAAGGGGAGGCCTGGGGATGAACTCATCCCATCAGCTTGGATTCTGGGGTGAAGGGGATAAAAATCCCTGAAAAGGAAACAGAGTCTCTTTATGGTGTCTGGACTCTGAAGGGCAAAGATTTGTAAACGTAAGCAAGAGATCCCCTGCGGCTTGGTATGGCTCAGCTCTAAAGGACACATACAGCTGCCTATTATAGACACTTATATTGACTTTTTTAAATCTACGACTGTAACTCATTGGTGTGTGGATGTTTCCTGTTTTAACTTTGTAAAACTCTCATTTCTTTTGTTCGTTAATAAATCTTTAGTTAGTTTATTACAGGATTGGCTACAGGCATGGTCATTGTTTTGAGATCTGAGTACAGCTGACCTGTAGGAAGTGACTGGTGTTTTGGGACTGGTAGTAACCTGAATATTGTTGTGATTTTTGGGGTGAAGTGACCATCTATCACGTAGTCCAGCCTCCCTGTGTAGCAAGATAAACTGGAATGCCCAAGGGGACTTGTCTGTGACTCCTCCATTGTAAGACTGTTGGAGAGCTTTAGGAGCCCACACTTGTTCCTGGTTTGATGAAATCTTTTTATAGAACATACTGTGACGTTGTGCAGGCTATATGGTTTTATAAAAACATGCTAATAAGTGAATATAATGTGACTGGGATATGCTTCATGCAGAAGGTCTCTTGTAGGGTATCATTACAAATAATCTACTTATAATCTACTGAGTGTGATCATCCTATTTGTATAAATGTACCATTCTTGTATCTAAAACTAGAAATATGAAATATAACTCTGAGGGCCTATTGTAATTATGCAAAGTGTGGGCCATTAATGGTGGTTTGGAATCTTGATGCCTCCCATTAACGAGGACCATTGTCTGCAGATGGCTGTGTTTACCTGTGAGTCTTCCTGTATATGTGTGTGCTGGCAAGTGGGTAATGAAGTCTGGCAGTGACATATGATCATGTCACCTGAACTGGAATCCATCTTTAATCTAAAAAAAGAAGAATAGGAGTACTTGTGGCACCTTAGAGACTAACAAATTTATTAGAGCATAAGCTTTCGTGGACTACAGCCCACTTCTTCGGATGCATGTGCTTGTCTTTAGCACTCAGATGCCCAACTCCCAATGGGGTCTAAACCCAGATAAATCCAGATAAATCTGTTTTACCCTGCATAAAGTTTATGCAGGGCAAACTCATAAATTGTTCGCCCTCTATAACACTGATAGAGAGATATGCACAGTTGTTTGCTCCCCCAGGTATTAATACATACTCTGAGTGAATTACTAAATAGAAAGCAATTTTATTAAATACAGACAGTAGGATTTAAGTGGTTCAAAGTAGTAACAGACAGAACAAAGTAAGTCACAAGCAAAATAAAATAAAATGCGCAAATCTATGCCTAATCAAACTGAATACAGATAATCTCACCCTCAGAGATGCTTCAGTAAGTTTTTCTCAGACTGGACACCTTCCAGGCCTGGGCACAATTCTTTCCCCTGGTGCAGCTCTTGTTGCAGCTCAGGTGATAGCTAGGGGATTCTTCATGATGGCTTCTCTCCCTCTCTGTTCTCTTCCCCCCTTTATATATCTTTTGCATAAGGCGGGAACTCTTTGTCTATCTGGGTTTCCACCCCCACCTCACTGGAAAAGCACCAGGTTAAAGATGGATTCCAGTTCAGGTGACATGATCACATGTCACTGCAAGACTTCATTACTCACTTGCCAGCACACACATATACAGAAAGACTCACAGGTAAATACAGCCATCTGCAGACAATGGGAGTCATCAAGATTCCAAACCATCATTAATGGTCCACACTTTACACAATTACAATAGGCCCTCAGAGTTACATTTTATATTTCTAGTTTTGGATACAAGAGTGGTACATTTATACAAATCAGATGATCATACTCAGTAGATTATAAGCTTTGTAATGATACCTTACAAGAGACCTTTTGCATGAAGCATATCCCAGTTACGTTACATTCACTTATTACCGTATTTTCTCTAAAACCATCTCAGTTACATTATATTGACTTATTATCAAGTTTTTATAAAACCATATAGACTGCACAACGTCACACCCTCCTCCTGAACTTACTGCCAGAGACTTGGACACTGACCATGGCGGAGGCAGTATTCCTAAAATTCGTTTTTGGGCTCCCCTATGGGGCAGACACTCCTGTGTCCCCCCAAAAGGGAAAGAGACCCTGATCCAGCTGTAGGCTCACAGCTACCAGCTATGAGGGACCTTTCGCTAGTCAGCCAAATCCCCCCCCTTTCACTCAGGTTGGGTTTGCTTCCAGCTAGAGTCCTTGGGGTTTGTTCCCACCACAGCAGTCACCAGGACCCCAACTTCCAGCTCCAGGATACATGTCTCTGTGCACCTCTTTCACTCCATTACAGCCAGGTCATGCTTCTGGGTTTTACTTGCTTTGTCTCTTAAGTCCAGGCTGGTGGGCAGCCTTTCCTTTTTCCAGGTCAGCCTTTTCCCAGGCAAATTGTACATCAATTTCCATTTGTCTTCCCTTGAGACCATCACTTGATGAGCTGGGATACCACAGAGAACACCCTCCTGCCAGAACAGGCACCCCTCCACTCCTGTCTTGCTAAATTAGACACTCCAGTCAGCTTCAGCACAGACAGAGGTTGGGCCACACCCATCTGCAGTTCACTGAAACTGAGATGCACTCAGCTCAGGGGCTTCTTAGTTAACAGAGACATTCCCAATGCCCATTTTTCAGTCTTTCTGGGCAATTTGCAACTTGTGTAGTTTTAGCTTCCTTTGATCTTCATTCTTACTTATTTTGCTTCCTTTTCTGTCCCTACTTCCCTTTCCCGAAATAAGCAAACAGAAAATAACAAACCAGTAACCACTTTGTCTGTTCTCCAGCCACCACACTTAAAACTCACTTAAAATCACTACCAGTATCTCAAAGCAATCAGCTGTGCACAGACCCTGCTCGACTACGCCACTGTGACGGGTTGGATCACAGAAACCCCCTTGGGAGCTGCCACCCGATGTGCAAAGACTACCCCTGCTTCCGAAGAAGTGGGCTGTAGTCCACGAAAGCTTATGCTCTAATAAATTTGTTAGTCTCTAAGGTGCCACAAGTACTCCTATTCTTCTTTTTGCGGATACAGACTAACATGGCTGTTACTCTGAAACCCATCTTTAATCTGGTGCTTTTCCAGTGGGGGTGGGGGGTGGAAACCCAGAGGGACAAAGGGTTCCCGCCTTATGCAAAAGATATATAAAGGGGTGGAACAGAACAAAGGGAGGAGAAAAGCCATCATGAGGAATCCCCTAGCTAACACCTAAGCTAGAACAAGAGCTGTACCAGGGGAAAGAATTGTGCCCAGGCCTGGAAGGTGTCCAGTCTGAGGAAAAAACTTACTGAAGCATCTCTAAGGGTGAGATTATCTGTATATAGTTTGACTAGACATAGATTTGCGCATTTTATTTTATTTTGCTTGGTGACTTACTTTGTTCTGTCTGTTACTACTTGGAACCACTTAAATCCTACTTTCTGTATTTAATAAAATCTTTTTCCTTATTAACTCAGAGTATGTATTAGTACCTGGGGGGAGCAAACAACTGTGCATATCTCTCTATCAGTGTTATAGAGGGCGAACAATTTGAGTTTACCCTGTACAAGCTTTATGCAGGGTAAAATGAATTTATTTGGGTTTAGACCCCATTGGGAGTTGAGCATCTGAGTGCTAAAGACAAGCACACTTCTGTGAGCTGTTTTCAGGTAAACCTGCAGCTTTGGGGCAAGTAATTCAGACCCTGGGTCTGTGTTGGAGCAGACGGGAGTGTCTGGCTCAGCAAGACAGGGTGCTGGAGTCTTGAGCTGGCAGGGAAAACAGGAATAGAAGTAGTCTTGGCACATTGGTTGGCAGCTTCCAAGGGGGTTTCTATGATCCAACCCGTCACACATACAATTAGTTTGGTGTGTCTGCCCTGCTTTTTGACAATCTGCCCTGAGGTTGGCACTCATGGTCGTGAGCCACTCCAGACAGCATGACCAACACAAGTTGTGGCAATTCACACACACACACACGGTATTTTGAGCATTCATTTGGCACAGCTTCTGCTGCTGTTAGCAAAACTTAAGATGTTGCTGTTCTTTGCCACCCCCTGCTGGCTTGGCATTAGAGTCGATAGCTGTGGTCATAGATAGGGCAGACTCTGTAGTCGAATGATTAAATATCAGGACCTGATTTCCTGGATAACGGTAGTGCTAACTAAGCTAGCCCCCACTGAAGGAGCTTCAGGCTAGAGAGCAGCAAGCTGACTTGCAAAATAGTCGTGCCAATTTGTCAGAAAATTGCTGTGCAAGACTTTCATACTCTGCAGCAGCGCAAAAAGACTTTGTGCATGAACATCTAAGAAAGGCAGTTCTAAGGCCTATCAGCTGGTGGCAAAGAATTGCCAGTAGTGCTTTCTGCATCACTTTCCTCCTATGGCAGTTGGAATTTAAGGTGCATCAAACTGTTCTCTTGATACATCAACTAAACAGATGGCAAACACTGTTATAGGGTCTCTGACTAATGCATTAGCCACCTGTACCGGGGTAAAGAGAGGATGCTGAGTAATATTACATATAACTCTAATATACTCCCCTTAGCCTGAGGTGCAGGTTATCTCTCTGTTGAAATACAGGCCAGGGCTCTGTCTCTTCAGGACTTAAAAGATATTATACAGGGTTAGGCCATTGTATGACAGTCTTTCAGGTTTAATGAACAAGGATTTTATTTTTATATATATATAAACCTACACAACCAGCACTGGAAATACTTTATAAATAACTTTGTTATTATGGGGTGGTAACTATATTGGGGTTTTCCACATAGGATTCACCATTCTGTTGTAGTTAAATAATGTTTTTATTGTGGGATTTACCTTAGTACAGTGATTTTTCAAGCTCTTTTTCTGGGGAGCCAGTTGAAAATTGGTGATGCCCATGACTCAACGGAGCTGGGGGTGAGGGGTTTGGGATGTGGAAGGAGGTCAGGGCTGGGGCAGAGGGTTGGGGTCAGGGCTCTGGGGTGGGGCTGGGGATGAGAGGTTTGGGGTACAGAAAAGGGTTCCAGGTTTGGGAGGAGCTCAGGGCTGGGGAAGAAGATTGTGGTGCAGAGTTGGGGTTCGGACTTACCTCCAGTGACTCCCAGTCAGCGGTGCAGCTGGGGTGCAGATGCTGGCTTCCCACCTGTCCAGCACCATGGACTGCACTGTGCTCCAGTGTGAGCCAGTGCTCAGGGTGGGGGCAGCGCACAGAGCCCCGTTGTCCCCCTGCCTAGAAGCCAGACCCACTGCTGGCCACTTCTGGGGTGTAGCGTGGTGTTGGAGCAGGTAGGCACTAGCCTGGCTTAGCTGGGCAGCACCACCAATAGGACTTTTAACGTCCTGGTCAGCAGTGCTGACTGGAGCCACCCAGTGCCTGACATGCCGCAACCCAGTACTGGGTTGCAACACAAACTTTGAAAAATGCTGCCTTAGTAAATACACCTATACATTCCCTCTGATCTGCTTAAGGTGATGACTTCACAGTCTCTCTACAGCAGGGTCACCAACCGGTACATCATGATCAACTGGTTGATCCTAGGGCCTCTGATAGTCCATCATGATCTTCGGCCGCTAACAGCCTAGTGGCGCAACAGGGTTAAGGCAGGCTCCCTGCCTGCCCTGGCCCCATGCCGCTCCCGGACATGGAAGTGGCCGGCATATCCTTGTGGTGGCACAGCCCCAGGGGACAGGGGCAGCAGTGGGTCTCCGCGCTGCTCCTGTCTGCAAGCAGGGCCGGCTCCAGGGTTTTTGCCGCCCCAAGCGGTGGGGGAAAAAAAAAAAGCCGCAATCGGCGGCAGCTCCCCCACACCGTTTTCTTCTTCGACGGCAGATCCTTCCCTCCGAGAGGGACCGATGGACCCGCCGCCGAAGAGCCCGACGTGCCGCCTCTTCCCCTTGGCTGCCCCAAGCACTTGCTTGCTGAGCTGGTGCCTGGAGCCAGCCCTGTCTGCAAGCACCGCCCCTGCAGCTCCCATTGGCCGGGAATGGGGAATTGAGGCCAAAGGGAGCTGCAGGGGTGGTGCCTGCAGAGAGGGGCAGCATGTGGAACAACATGTCCCCACCCCCAAGGGGCCGCAGGGACATGCCAGCTGCTTCCGGGAGCAGCGCAGTGCCGGGGCAGGCAGGGAGCTTGCCTTAGCCCCGCTGCGCTGCTGACCGGGAGCCACACAAAGTAAGCACCACCCAGCGGGAGCCCGCACCCCAACCCTCTGCCCTAGCCCTGAGCCCCCTCCCGGAGCTAGTGCCCCATGCCCTCTCCTGCACCCTGGCCCCAGCCCTGAGCCCCCTCCTGCACCCCAGCACTCTGCCCCAGCCTGGAGCCCCCTCCCAGAGCTTGCATCCCATGCCCCCTCCTGCACCCCACTCCCTGACCCACGCTCTGTCTGGAGCTCCCTCCCATATCCAAAACCCCTCAGCCCCAGCCCAGAGCCCGCTCCCGAACCCCATCTCCCTGTCCCAGCCTGGTGAAAGCGAGTGAGGGTGGGGGAGAGCAAGTGACGGAGGGAGGGAGGATGGCATGAGCAGGTTGGGGTAAATCCTGGGTTGCATTTAAATTCAAAAAGTGATCTTGTGTGTAAAAAGTTTGGAGACCACAGCATGGCTCTGCAGCATGGCATAAAAGTGTGTGTGTGTGTGTGTGTGTGTGTGTGTGTGTGAGAGAGAGAGAGAGAGAGAGAGAGAGAGAGAGAGAGAGAGATTTGAACTCCCTTAGAGCCAGAGAAGAATGGCAGCCCCACAGTTCCCATCCACACTTCACTCTCCTCAGCAAAACACTCCAAAAATCCTCAAGGACAGCAGCAATTCCTATGCATTTAATCAGCTCTTACCAATCTCCTTAGCTTTCAGTGAGTTAGGGGATCTTTAGCCATTATCCAAGGTGGCACAGGCACTGGGAGTTGGAGTGGAAGGATGGTCTAGTGATTAGGGCACTAGGCTAAGACTTGGGAGATCCGAGTGCAGTTACCTGCTCTGTCATAGACTTCTGTGGGAACTTGGACAAATCACTTAGCCTCTCAGTGCCTCAGTTCCCCATCTGTAAAAGGGCGATGATAGTACCCTACCTCACAGGGGTGTTGTGAGGATAAATACATTAAAGATTGAGGTATTCAAATAATACAGACCTATATTAGTCTGCCTTATCTTCTTCTTCGCCTTTGCTTTGCCCCATTAGTTGGGATCAGCAGTCCTTGTTCATCTCCAAACATTCCTGTCGAGTGAGTCTTCCAAGCTGACGCTGACCTTCTTTGTGTTGTCCTTCAGTGTCTCAAATCACCTTTTTCTGGGTCTTCCTTGTAATCTTTTTCCGGGACTACTAGATCTTGTACTCTGACCAACATATCCTACGTCTCAACATCTCATGTTACCCAGCCATTTCAGTCAGTGTTCCCTCACCTTTCTGTGATGGGGGCTGTGAGGGGTTTGGGCCCTTTGGGGTGTCCCCTGATGTGCTGGGGTTTAACTGATCCTCCGCCTACTCAATCAACCTATTCTGCCAGCCTGAGTCCCCTTTACCTGGTCTTGCTGGGTTAGGCTCACAAGCCTCTTCCAGCCAAGCACATAAGGCCACACCCTGCTGCAGAGATCCACTGAAGTCAGCTCTGTGTGAGAGGGCTCCCCCAGCACTCACATGCCGTATCCCTTTAAGGAGTACAAACACAAAGGTTTTATGAACTTCACCCCCTCCCTCAGTGTGGAGGGAGATATGCACAACTTCTCCCCCTCCCAAGTTAGAAATTACATAAACTGGGTTATATTATAAACAAGCAATAAGTTTATTAACAACAAAAGGTTAGTTTAAGTGAATATAAGAGATAACACAGAACAAAGCAGATTATTGAACAAATAAAACAAAGTACGCGAGCTAAGCTCAATATACTAAAGAAACAAGTTACAAAATGTAATTACTTACCCTAAATGTTGTTTTTAGGCAGATTGCAAAGTTTCTGTGCTTCAGAGTTCCAGTTATATTTCTTTTCAGATTGGACCCCCTGTCTCAGTCAGGACCCCCCCGCCCCCTTCCCTTCAGGTGGCTTTAGCAGTCTGTCTTCTTGGGCAGACAGGCCATGGAGAGGAGTCGTCCAATTTGCCTTCCTCCCCACCCTTAAATAGGATTTACATAAGGCGGGAAATCCTTTGTTTCCCAAACTTGACACCTTCCCCCTCTCCCCCCCCCCCCTTCCCTTCCAGTGGAAAGTTACAAGAAGTCCTAGGTAATGTTTAGTATCAGCCGACAAGACCACCTGACTCCATAGTATCACAGCGTTCATGAGTCAGTGGCAGTATGGCGTTTCCGCAAGAAGGCCAAGCCTTTCACAGTCCATTTTCCTCGCTGATGGGCCATCCGCCCTGTCTGGCTTTTCCATTGTTGTACCTGAAGGGTTGGCAGTGGGTGTCACCCAAAGTAGCATAGTTGAAATACAGATACATAGTCAATATTCCTATCTTCAGATACAGAAATGATACAGGCATACAAATTGGATAATTACATTCAATAAATTATAACCTTTCCAATGATATCTTACAAGACCCATCTTGCCTAATGTATATCCGTTATGTCATATTCATATCATCAGCGCCGTATTATTGCCTAGGCCAACAAATTTTCAGAGGCGGAAGCTCCCCTCCGCGACCCGCCCCCCTGCTCCAGCTCACCTCCGCCTTCTCTGCAAGCGTGCTGCGGCGTCCTGTTTCTCTCCCTCCCAGCGCTTGCGCCACGAAACCAGCTGTTTTGCGGGGCAGGGAGGGAGGGAGGGGGAAGGAGGGGGGAGGCCACGCACTGGGGGAAGAAGCGGGGCCGAGGGTGGGGATTTGGGGAAGGGATCCAATAGGGGAAGGGAGGGGGCGGAGTTGGGGCGGGGACTTTGGGGAGAGGGGTTGGAATGGGGACGGGGAAAGGGCAGGGCCAGGGCGGCAATTATTTCCCGGCCTTGGGGCGGCAAAATTATTAATCCGCCACTGCATATCATAAGTATATTTTCATAAAGAATACAGAGTGAAACATCGCAGGGGCTACTTGCATCACAGCTTGTACCATTTCATTGCGTTGCCTATCAATTCTCCTCTTACCCAGTTCCACCTGAGTGTTCTCATTTTGCCTGTCATGGTTTTGGAATGGGAATGGATAGGAATTTGCAGAGAGAATTGTCTGGGGTCTACACAGACATGAGGGGAAGTAGCAGATCTAGTTTTGGGCTTCTGAACCCCAATGTCACTTGTAAAGCATTTCAGACATCAGTTAACATTGCGAGGCAGTGTGGTCTAATGGACAGGGTACTGCCTGCATTCTCATCCCAGCTCTGCCACCGATTTACTGTGACGCCATGGGTAAGTCACTTAGCCTGCATGTGCCTCCTTCTTCTCCTACCCTTTGTCTATTTTGTCTATTAAGACTGTAATCTCTTTGGGGCAGGGACTCTCTTATTACATGTTTGTACAGTGGCTACAACAATGGGGCTCCAATCTCTCCAGCAGTCTCTAGGTCAGGGGTTGGCAACGTTAGGCACGCGGCTCGCCAGGGTAAGCACACTAGCGGGCCGGTCCAATTTATTTACCTGCTGACGTGGCAGGTTCAGCCGATCGCGGCCCCCACTGGCCACGGTTAGCCGTCCCAGGCCAATAGGGGTGGCGAGAAGTGGCGCGGGCGAGGGATGTGCTGGCCACAGCTTCTCGCCGCCTCCATTGGCCCGGGACAGCGAACCACGGCCAGTGGGGGCCGCGATTGCCCAAACCTGCTGCGTCAGCAGGTAAATAAACTGGCCCAGCCCACTAGGGTGCTTACCCTGGCGAGCTGCGTGCCAAATGTTGCCGAACCCTGCTCTAGGTGCTACCCTAAAACAAATTATTAGCAATAGTTAGGTTTATTTTAATTTAGAACTATATATTTTTTTGTTCTCTTTTATACCAGCTTTGTTCTTTTATATCAACTTATATAGCTCAGTGGTGCAATGAGGATGAAAGGAATTGAGGATCCAGGAATGAAGGGCAGCACTGAGTGGTCTCACTGTATGCAGCATCATCTGCAGGGAAATCATAAGATTTATCACAGTGGGGTCCAATAGAGGGCTTCTCATTCTCCGTTAGGAATTGCTAATGGGGCTGCAGGATCAGGGCTAGCTAGCAGAATATAAGAGCGGTATTGTTGGGGAAGGAGGGGGAAAGGGTTTTTTTTCTTTTTCTTTTTCTTTCTTTTTTCTTTTTTCCATATAGTAAGTCTGTTGATTTGGAAACACCCCATGCTTAGGATGGATCCCAGATACTGGGTGGTTTGGCATCAGTTTAAAAAGTCCTCCTCCATTTTCCAAAGCACTGTAAAGTATGAATGACAGAGTTTTGGAGGGCGAGGCAGTGAAAACAGATCCCACCCACAAAATATTGGTAAACTGACAGGCATGTTCTATTACTAAATAGGGCTCTTATTATTTTGAATGAGGATGGCATGCAATTAAAGCCTTAATGTATGCCTTCAAGGCTCTGTCTTCTCTGCAGGCAAGACTGCTATCAATTGTTCTTGAAAAAACACTTCCCTGTTCTTTCTGTCCTCTCAAAATAATGTCACTGAGGATTTTGCTAAGACTGCGCCATTGCTACATGTGTCAATGTAGGCGTCTTACTAGATAGGTATGGTCAGGTGAGATGGGTAGCTTCAGTTACTGCACAGTCCAAAGAGCGTTTTTTCCAGACACTCCTCTGTGCTTCATATTCAGATTGCCCGTGGAGAACAGAAAAAAGAACAGGAGTACTTGTGGAACCTTAGAGACTAACAAATTTATTCGAGCATAAGCTTTCGTGGACTACAGCCCACTTCTTCGGAGAACAGGTAGCTTTTGGCTGCTGAATCAGCGTTAGTCTTACTGTATGCAGAGACAGAGAACCCAGCAGAGGCTCTAACAACAAAAGCAAGGAACTGCAATATTCTTGTTGAATAAAACCCTAAATTAGGAGATTAGAACATTTTTAGGTAACGCAAAGCGTAGTAGCTCCAGAAAATGCAGCAAGTGTTCCAACAAAGTAGGTATGAAACCCTTTCCAGTGGAAATAAACCATCCTTTGGAAAATTGTTCTGACAATTATTATTTTTTCCATACTAGCATTGACTTAGTTTACCTAACACTCCTACATTCTTGTATTGTTTTATGAATAAGATTTAAATTTTTAACAGCTGTTTTGTTTGCTTGTGAGATAATGTAAATCTCAATCTATCCAGTATGGTTTGGAAATTAGTTCATTAGGGAAAGAAAAAACTGAATGAGTGCACTTAACCCTTCTGGAAATTACTAAGGTGAAGAATAAATCTAGAAGATAATTATGTGTGTCCATAACTGTTTGTTGAGAGCTATTTTTAATAGACTTCAAGTTGAACTTTGTGTGATCTTATTCTTCAGCATTAAACCTGCCCAAAATATTAGGCATAGACACCATTAAGGTTAAATCCAGATGAAAGCTTTTTTTGTGGTGCAGTGCCTTGTTTAAATGGCAAAACACCTGCCTAGGCATGCCCAGTGAGTGCTAGAAGCTTATATGTCCCTTCATTAAGGATTTGCAAGGCTGAAGCACAAAGAGTGATTGTTACCCAATAAGTGGTAGTCACACACTCTACCAATAGCCTTAGGAGAGTTGGTTGCCATGGAATCCACCATCTGTTCACTCCCCGCTGGAATGTGATTATCCTTACTGTGTTGGGGACTGGCAAAAGCAGGGGAGCGTGTGCTGTCTGCAATTATCTGCAATGGAGTGTGTTAATGGAAGCTTTGAATTAGCAAGCTGGAAGAGCACATAAAGGGATTTTACCAAAACTATTAATGATTTCTAGCCAAGAGGAGTAAATGCAGCTTTTATAAGGTAAGTACTAAATACACCCTATATATACATTTTTGTAATATTGATGCAATATATGGTTTCGTGATCTAGAGATGAATAACTATTAGTCGTTGAGTCTAGCAATTTTTATCAGTAAAGACTGGAAATATTAATGTTCTATAGATTCTTGTGTCTCATTTTAAGCAGTTGAGTTTTGGATCTCTGAAACAGGAAATGAGAATAATGACTAGCCGAATTGGGGCAATTCATACCTCTTTTCTATGTGAAACACTGTTCCTTGCCCCCATTACACATTGAACTAATTAACTGACTGACTGATTTACACACTTTTTTATGTTAATTTCTTTTTCTTTGAGTAGCTTGTGGTGAGCTTCACGTTTGTTTTGTTTTGGAAGGGGGGATTGGGACCGGGGGGGGGGGGCATTCAAATAGAGGTACCGGTACAATAGATACATGGTTGGTTTAGATAGTTCATGTAAGTGACTTAGAACATGAAATGGTAGTCGAACGCGAGATCAATTCCCCTTCCCCCCCCCTTCACCGCTACCCCGAACTCACTGACAGATCAAACGTTTAGAATCTTTATTTTGTAACAATATACAGTTCAATTGTGCAGTGACTTTGCCCGAGTTCTCAGGGTGCTGGTGCTGTGCGTGTGGAAACAACGTGACAGTGCTTTCATGTCAGGGTTTCAGTAAAAGCAAGTGTAAAATTAGGGAGACGCATTTTCATTTGTAAGGCTCCTTTCTTCTGTAGCTATGGAGTCCTTTTTAAACGTTTTTGTTGTGCTGTAGGAGGTAGTAGGTATAACAAATGCTTGAGTTAACATTTTTTGTGTACAATTACTGTTGCCTTTATACAAGGGACTTAAAGCACTATTGTGCTAAAAATCATCATTAAGATAGTGTCCCTTCTGCAAGGATTTCTGGCCATGTTTTGGGATTTTCTTTTGAAATAAAGCGCTTATGCTGCATGCATCTTACCAAGACTGCCATTTTTATTTTGTATGGGGGAGGGCAGCACTAATGCCTTTTAATTATACCATGTCAGTCCTCCTCAATCCACTGATCTGCTGTCTGTCTGTGCGCTTAAAATGTCAGTAGGTCAGAGTCTGAGAGGAAAGTTGGAAAATGACATAGTTAATAAGTCAACAGCGTGTGAAATAACAGTTGAAAATGGTAAATTTTTAATCTGGCAGTGTTGTGCATGTTTTTTTAAAAGTCTTGTAGTACTGAACATTTAGTTCTTATCCCTGGAGCAGTTATGGTGGCAGCACTACAGTATATGGGTTTGTTATGTAGAACGCACAGTAGCATGACTGCATATGCTCTGGAGGTAGGTAGATAGGCTTAAAGTGCTTTTAAATGTGTAAAGGAACAATGCCATGTTTATACATGGTGGAAGTGGGGTAGTAGTTTTGGTAGGGGCTGTACCATCTTTTGTAATAATTAAATGGTTTTGCTTTTGGACAGATCCCTTCCTCCTTCACAATTAAGTGTTCTAAGATTGAACAGTGTCATTTATCTAGAGCTTGTTTTATATTAGACTTACAGTTGTGGCACACTTGTTCATGTGTACTACTTGTGTTTGTACTTTTATATTTGGGTACTATTTAAAAGAATTTCAAGGAGCAGACTGGCTCATGGTTGGAAAGAGATTAGAGTTTCACCATTAGAACATTACTTTTGACCCAGCTCAAGTCCATAATGATCAAAAGTTATGTCAAGGTTATTTTGTGGCTTATGTGAAATGAGTTGTTGGTCCCAGTTCATTTCCTACTGGACTGGTGTCAGTCACAGAATTCACCATCACAGTTGATACCATTAGGATCTCATTGGCAAGTGTAGGCAGAGAGGCCAACAATGGAATGGACTTAAAAGTGGCTTCTTGTGTGATTTTTTGCTATACAATTGGCATGGAATTTGTACTGCCACTGCCTGTGTTCTGTTTCCAGAGTAAATGGAGGACTTCACAACTGACATTCTCAGATATATCTCTGAGTTTTAAATGACCATGATGAACATGGTGTAAATGTCTAAAATAGGCTTTCAACAAAATATTTTTTTTAAATTGGAATTTATATAAGAGGGTGCAAAATCTGGGGGAAAAAAATTAACTTTGGTCACTGGGTCAGTCTTGATCTGCAGACAGAGGGATTTAAAGGCCAGTCAGTATTTAATCCATTAAAGCATCTGGCCAGTTATAAGTGGGTGGTGTTTGTTTGGGGTTTTTTTTGTTTGTTTTTTTATCTTCTGGATGCTACGAATCATGTTAAAATATGTGGACTTTGATTCTTATGAAATCAGTTACTTTAATGCATTGTGGACAACATATGTAAAATGTCCCTGACCTTCGTACCTGATTCAGTGACAAATGAGGGCTACAACAATGCCTTTGTCCAATGCACTGTTATGAGGGAGACCTATCCTGGAACGTTGGCTGTCTCGGTCAGCAGAGTCAATAGGTTGCGCTGAGCCCCTCTGAGGAGGAGTACCATAAAGAAGGACTCTGTCGCTCCTTGGAATTCCTCCCTAAAAACTATCCCAGAGCAGCACTGCTACCTTTATAAGAGATCTACATGAGGGAAAGATCACCTTCAGTGCATCTTGCCACAACCTCCTTCCCCGCTCCATCCAAAAACAACAACAAAAAGTACTCCAGGATGCATTTAATTAATGAACAAAAAAGACATAACCAACATACTATGGCCAGAAATGGATGTATAGTGTAGGTACTTAATTGAGACATTTCTTAAGTCTCATTTGCAATAGCTCTGTATATTAAACTATAAAGGAAGCCTGGCATTGAATAATGGGTTTGATTCAATGTAAAGGAGTCTAAAGGGCTTGTCAGCAAACTGACCCAATTGTTTCCCACTAACAGACAAGTCTTTCTGCGTTTTCTTTGACACATTATTCTGGAATGCTGTCTGACATGACTTGGATTTATGCATTGCATCCAGGCTGTTAGCTTGCTGGGTTTGTAAACAAGTTTAGTTTTGATACATTTTTCTTCTGCTTACTGATATGTTTTGAATTAAAAAAACAAAATAACCCAGCTTGTGGTTTGCCTCCTTGAGGATGCTCCTTAGTTTCAAGGTTAAAGCTGGCAATCCTCTCTCAACATTCATTGTTTTGGAAAGTCATAGTGTCTGTTTACAAGCCACTCTCTTTGCAACTTGTGTGAGATAATGGAGGTCTAGGGATGTTGGATGTGGGAGGAAAAACCTGCTGACAAGGTTGTTGCTACTGCTTGTCTATTTGTAAGTCCTCTATATGAAATTACTTGTGCCTTCCAGGCCTTTTTTTAATTTAAAAATATTGCTGATGTCTGCATTTTCTCCCCTCTCAAATTAGAAATTGCTATATAAGGATTTAGGAAATTTGTGAAATAGCTTAATTTGGTTGAAAGCAAATCAGTGCTCTTGGTGTCATGAAATTTTGCCTAACTACAGCTAAATATACAAAACTCGGAGAGTGGCAGTGAAGGATTAAAAATACACTTATACATTTATAATAGAATTTTTAGTGTTTTACAAAGGATTTGTATTCAGTAGGGAAGAATATAATACTTTTTTACCCTCCATTACCAACATCTAACAGAAGATTTGGAGGGTCTCAAAATTGCTTTATAAACAGGAATAAATTCTCACAATTTACCTGTGAGGTAAGTAGCCTTATTCTCATTTTGCATATAGGGAAGTAAGTACAGAAGGTAAGTGGGTTGGTAGAAGAGGCAGAAATAAAAGATTAAAGTGAGATTATAAAAATAATGTTGCTTTTTATCATCCAGTTGCTCTGGTATATATAATTAATCAGTAATTTAAATGCAAGATGATACTACTTAGAATGCCATGAACATGGAACAAAATAGTGTGTTTATTATTGTATGTAAGAAAAGACTGAGCAAACTGGCTATTTGAGTATTTAAATCAAACAGTCCTAAAACCTGACCTTGCAAATGCTTATGCATGATGGTAATGTGAGTAATCCATCTTGAGTTCCGAAGGGCTATTCATGTGAATAAAGTTACTCACATGCTTAGGATCAGACTGCTATTTAGTAAGATATTTTTAGATTGATTGAGAAACTCATTCACAAGTTGCATGCACATCAAATACTGTTGTTGTCATAGGCGTTTTCGTGCTGGGTCAACAATTTGCATACGTAATGAAAAATAGTTGCCTGGCTTTTGGTTGGAGCTGGTCAAATTACATTCTCTCAACTGAAAATGCAATTTAATTTTTTTTTTTTTTTTTTGCTTTAAGAATAGAGACTGATCTCATTAGAACTCTGTATATTTCAGCCAAATTGTTTTTCAGACTGTGGGTCATTTGTGAATGGCTTATGAATATTTCATTTTGACTCATCCCTATTCATGGCATGTATTTAGCTCATGGTACTTCTACTCCCTGATTGGCCAGCTAAAACCTAGCTGAAGACTGCCATGTACATCATCAATTTGTGAAACTTCAGGGATTCATGACCATTTTTATGAATTCCTGATGGTTATCTTAATACTTGTAAGTAATAATATGACTCCACAAGTAGCAGCATAGCTAAATCAAGCTGTTTATTCACAAATCTGTGGTTCATTATTAGACCAGCTTTACTTTTTACACAACTGTCAGGGGAGCTTAACTTGATTACCCAAGGCAAAAACATGCAAGACGGAAATTTTCATTTCAGATACGATGACTGATGCCATCATATTATAAAGCTGCCTTTTAATGACTAGAACCGTGGAAATAATTGAATTGCAGTAATTGCTGTATTGGCTATTTTTGCTTCGTGCTAGGATCCTACAACGTCTTACCACAGAGATCATCCTTTAAATGAAAATATTTTTTCCACACTTGTTTCTATTAAGAGCCTTCGCTGTAATTTTTAACCTGTTCTCAGCCATCCATTCAGAGATGTTTATATACAGTCACTGATGGGTTTTGGACCATGCTTTTTACTGATATCTGTGGTGTTTAAGAAAACAGCACTACACTCTGTTAATGATTTCTTGTAGCAAGTGGACAATCTGTGTTTAAACCGCATTCTGGATTGCCAAATTCGTTTATACTAGTAAGAGTTATGACCAAAATGTTTAAACTTGGATGCTGATTAGGCATCCAAATCCATATTTAATTGCCTAAATGAAAGGCCTGATTTTTTTTTTTTTTTAAAGTGGTGCTGAGTACCCACAATGCTCTCTGACTTAGGTGGAAGTTGTGGGTGCACCACAACTCTGATAATCTGGCTCTTCGGGGTCGTAAGTATGGAAATGAATGCTGAGTTTGAAAATGCTGATTGTTGTACTTCTATACAGAACTTTCCATCCACCGCTGTTATACAAACATCAGTTGCAAAACACCCCCATTTGAAGTAGGTCTGCAATCTTTTCTCTGTTACAGAAGGGAAAATAAGTCAGTTTGATTTGCCCAAGGTCATAAGTCTAACAGTCAGCACTAGACCTCAAACACCTGAATCCCAATCCTGTGCTTGAAGCACTGTATCCTCTTCTGTATATTGAGGTTTTTCATTTTGGTTGACTGGCTTGGCTTTTAGCAACATGAAGTCCATGTACTATCAGCTGGAGAACTGTGGGCCATCTTTACTGTTACCAGGCTCTCCATATATTTGTGGGCAGCAGGGTTATCAAAAGAGTTTCTATTACTCATCTGAAGAAAAAGACTAGTCATCTTCCTACAGACTGTTAATGATCACTTTGTAGTAACCTTATCTTCCAGGGCAGTAATTCCAGATTTGGGGTTTCCCATGCTAATGTCCTGCCCCTTTGCACTCTAATTCTAAATGCGCTTAAATTGTATGATATTCAAAATACCAATCAGGCTTCTGTGCTGGGGTATCTCTTTTTCAGTGGTACTAAACTACATAAGCAGCCTACGCTTACTCTTACTTTCATATGAAAGTGTAAGTCTCATGGTCCTTAACCTGCATTCCAACAATTGTGTACTAAATCATTTCATAACAGAATAGTAGGCTAGCAGTAAGTTTCCCAGTAGCTCAGACTGTGAGTGTCTCAAGCGAAATACCTTATACTGGCTTTCCTTTTTAATTATTATAATTAATAAATAATCGTGCCTAGTGACCTAAGCTGGGATGGGACCCCATTGTGTTAGGTACCTATACAAACACATAGTGACGGTCCCTTGCCCTGAAGAATTTACAAAGTAGACAAGAAGGGAAAGGGTTTAAGGGGAAAGTGGGCACAGACAGATGAAGTGACTTGCCCAACGTACTTCAGCATGTTAGTGGCAGAAGGGATTTAGAACCCAATCTCCTAATTTCTGTCCTGTGTCGATCAGGGCTTTGGAGCGGAGCCCGGAGCTGGAGCGCAGAGCAGCTCCGGAGCAGTGTAGCTGCAGGTTTTTGCCTGGAGCTGGAGCGGAGCCGGAGCTCAGCTCCAAAGCCCTGCGTGTCCTACACATGCGGTCTCTTTTATTGTATCTATTACGGTAGAACTTCAGAGTTACGAACACCTCGGGAATGGAGGTTGTCTGTAACTCTCTGAACATTATGGTTGTTTTTTCAAAAGTTTACAACTGAACGTTGACTTAACACAGCTTTGAAACTTTACTATGCAGAAGAAAAATGCTGAATTTAACCATCTTAATTTAAACAAAACAAGCACAGAAAGCTTACTTACCTTGTCAAATCTTTTTTTAAACTTCCCTTTATTTTTTTAGCAGTTTACATTTACATTTACATTTCAGTTCGTAACCCTGGTGTTTGTAACTCTGAAGCTCTACTGTATTCCTTCTTTTAATAAAGAAACTTCTGATGCGTCTGAAGATGAATAATAACTCAACAAATTTATATGTATTTATAAGTAAAAATGCTTGGTGATAGCTTCCTGCCTGGTATTTGATGGGATTATAGTATTGGGATTGCCTTGGTTAGGCCTCATATTGGTGAGCTTTCTGAGAGGGGCGTCTTGACAGGATAGTGTGTTCAGTACTATGAATAATACTGAAGTATAGGGGGTTGCTGAGCTATCAAAGGGCTTCATCTGGATGATCCGATACCACCCTTACTTTCTCAAAAGTCCTGTTTTATTACTTCAGACTAAAGTAATTGCTACTTGGCAATTGCATGATTTAGGTTCTTATGTGGGTTTTCTGCACCAGTTCTCTTCAATAGCCACTGTATGTGCCATTGCTTGGGGCCATTTTCTGGTGTTATGATTGGACATTTACTATAATCCATGTGACCCATTTTTGCCCTTTGGTCCTGTTGTGACAATTTTCTGCTCTGTCTATAAATGACTGAATTTTAATCTACTGCAGAGAAGCTTATCTCTATAGCTATGAATGGGTGGTGTATTATAAAATGAGTCTGGATAGAGATCTGAGGTTCTCTTAAGAACAGATGTTTGGTAAGAACGTGGTGGTCACGTTTAATTCTCTTTTTTTGCTACATAAATCCCAACACATGAAAACTGTGGTGTTCTGTTCAGGATAAAACAGTCACTTTCCATAGTAGATGCAGGGATCATTGTCTGTCAGTGCTTACTAACAAAAGAAGTTTGTATTACTGCAGTGCTCTTTCTGCCAGCATCCTGATTTTGCTAAATGCTCTTTTTCACCTGGTTCAGAATACTGTAACTGGCTTCCACATGCTGCAGTGATTCTTGCTTGAGTTTTGATTTTTTGCATTAAGCCTTTTGTATAAGATAGCCCCAATACCTCAAACATATCTTCAAAGCAGGGGTGGGCAAACTTTTTGGCCCGAGGGCCACATCTGGGTGGGGAAATTGCATGCAGGGCCATGAATGTAGGACTGGGGCAGGGGGTTGAGGTGTGGGAGGGAGTGTGGGAGGGGGTGCAGTGTGCAGGTTGGGGCAGAGGAGGGTTGCGGGGTGTATGAGGGGCTCAGGGAAGGGGTTGGGGTGCAGGAGGGGGTGCACAGTACAAGAGAGGGCTCAGGGTAGTGGTGCAGGGTGGGGTGTGAGGTGCAGCAGGGGGCTCAGGACAGGAGTTGGGGTGCAACAAGGAGCTCAGGGCAGCAGGTTGGGGTGAAGGAGGGGTGTGGGGTGCAGCAGGGGGCTCAGGGCAGGGAGTTGGGATGCAGGCTACAGCCTGGTGCCGCTTACCTGGAGCAGCTCCGGGGTGGCAGCAGTGCGCACTGGGGCCAGGGCACGCTCCCTGGCTGCCTGCCCTGTTCACAGCCCCATGCTGCTCCAGGAAGCGGGTGGCACCAGGTCTCTGCGGCCTCTGGGGATGGGGAGGCAAAGGGCTCCGCATGCTGCCCTTGCCTGTGGATACCTCTGTTGAAGCTCCCATTGGCCGCGGTTCCCCGTTCCCAGCCAATGGGAGCTTTGGGGGAGGTATCCACAGTTAAGAGCAGGACGCGGAGTCCTCTGTTCCCCTTCCCCCAGGGGCCGCAGGGACGTGGTGCTGGCTGCCTCTGGCAGCGGCACAGGGCCCGCGGCGCAACAGGGGTGGCAGTCCCGCGGGCCACATCCAAAGCCCTGATGGGCCGGATCCAGCCCACAGGCTGTAGTTTGCCCACCCCTGCTTCAAAGCTTGCTGACTTTTTTTGTTTTACTTTTAGCCTTGCTGCTAAGCACCAGGCCATTAACTGAATATTTGACATTTTCACAAGTTGCAGGGATGCTTTTTCTCAGTACTTTGTAGGGCTAAAACTTTAGCTAGTAGGCCACTTAATCTTTATTTCCCCTTTGTTTTCTTTTAATTGTAGAATGCCTTCTGATACTTTGGGTGAATTATATTCTATGCAAACTGGAAGATGATGTTGCTGCAATCTGCTAATGCTGACTAATGCACTTGCATCTTGAGTATGGATGTTAGAGTAGAGCAGTCTATAACCAGTTATGTAGTGGACTGAGATAAAGACAAAGAGGAGAGAGGCATGCAATTTGTGAAAATCCACTTGTATTTATTGAAAAACCTAATTAGATCAATAGTGTGTTTGTCTGCTGATCATGTTTTGGTTTATTCAGATTCTTCCCATATATTTCAATGCAAATATTGCAAAACCAGTTTATTTAAAAACTACCTAGACAGATGTGGTCCAGCTCGGTTTCAGAGAGAATAAAACTTATCTTTGATTATGGTAAGAAAGCAAAAAAATGAAATTTAAATAACCATGTAGCTTATAGAAAACATACTTTGTTCTTCAAATTCCACAGAGCTCCTCAAGTAGATGACAGCAGAGCAAATCTGAGAAAAGATCATTGATTGCTCTTTTGTTAAAATAAATGATGAAAAGCCATTACTGAATGGCTGATGTAAGCTTAGATGTAGACAGTAGTAATTTAAAAGAAATTTCAGAAATTGCTTCAGCAGTAATTACATTGTAAACTATTTGTGTTTAACCAGCAGTGTAACTTGATTCTTTCCTGTATAAAACAAAAAGCAGGGTGGTCCTGGAAATGTGGTCTTGTACCTTCACCACCACAAGAACTACAAATAGAAATGATGTAACAATATTTAGTAGTTAGTTTCAAATAAAAGTGTTACCTTCTTTCTTTAGATGGATTTTACCCTTGACTGTGTCTTATCTTCCTCTCAACCTTTTTTAACTAGATATTTAAATTCAACTGAGGTAGATGGGATGACAGTTGTAGCAATTGTGTATGTTATGATGGTGGATGCTAGGACCATGTGTAGAAATGCTGCTGTTTTTGCTTACTGACTCTGATGCCAGATTATGTGGGTCCTAATACAGCCAAGCCAGAAGAACAAAACAGTTTGTACATCTGAGACAGAAGGCAATAAGGGCATGGACAGACAATAAGTATCTTTAGCTATAAGCCCCCTTAAGAACAGTTGAGCTCAGGAAAAACTTAAGATGAGGATTTTTTATCAGGGAGGATGGGGATGGGAGGCGTGGAGAGCATTGTGCAGGGTGCTAAGGAAATTGATAGGAAGAGAACATCCCTACCACAAGGAGTTTACAGTTTAATTTAAGACAATATTAAAAGTGGGCATAAAATTAGAGGCATGATGTTTACATGGCTAGGAATAGATGTATACTAGCTATTTGTTTTTGAGTTGTTCATACGTTATGTTTTGTTGTTGTTTTTGTTTAAGTCACGTGTAAGCAAACTCCAGACAACAGCTGTATTTGGATCAGACTTAGTGTGTACACCATGTACTCCTGGGTGAATTCTGCGCTACTGTGCAAGCGCAGACTTGATGTCCTCCACAGATATTTTTCTCTTTCCCTGAAAAATAATTGATTCATGTGCCCCTCTTGGGCAGCAGTCCCAAATGGTTGCGTTTGGTTTTGGGTGCCAGGGGAGACGTAGACCTCGGGGGGGCTGGGCTGGGTATGTATGTGAGACTGTCCCTTTTGTTTGCTATTGCGGCACGCCTGGCGCGGAGGGGCAGGGCCCCGGAGTGTGTTTGGTGCAGGTCCGGCCATTGCAGTATGTCAGGGGCTGGTGCATCCTTACTGCAGAGTCCCTGTCCCAGGGTGGTTGGTGGCTGCAGGGTGATCACCCATCTCTGCGCAGCCAGTGGCTTGTGCTCCCCATTGCCATGCTGGAGCCTCATTTCTATTGCCCTTCTAATCTATTGTCTGCAACAATTTAAATCCTAGACCAGTGACTGAGTAGTGGTGTGCCGAGTACTACTTAGCCATGCCGTTCACTAAGGCCCCAGTCTGGCAAAGCATTAGTTTCAATGGGGATACTCAGGTGCTGAACTTTATGCACATATTTAAGTGCTGTGCCAGACCACGGCCTAACTTCACTCCTAAGGATGTGTTCTCTTCAGGGTATGTCTACCCAGCAAAGAAAAACCCGCAGCTGGCCTATGCCAGCCAACTTGGGCTCGTGGTGCTCAGGCTGTGGGGCGGTTTCATTGCCGTGTAGACTTCTGTGGGGCTGGAGCCCAGGTTCGAGGACCCTGCAGGGTGGGAGGGTCCCAGAGCTCCGCCTCTAGTCCAAGCCTGAAAGTCTGTACAGCAGGCTTGGACTAGAAACAGCCCCACAGCCTGAGCCCCCGCAAACCCGAGTCAGCTGGCACGGGCCAGCCGTGGGGTTTTCTTTGCTGTGTAGACATATCCTTAAAATCATCTGTGCTTGACATACATGGAAATATTAGTATTGACATCTGCTCTGTGGAGCCATGTAGATGTGCTAATAAGTGATGGTCACATAAACACCACCCTATATCGGAAACCTACTGACCGCTATACTTACCTACATGCCTCCAGCTTTCATCCAGACCACACCACACGATCCAGTGTCTATAGCCAAGCTCTAAAATACAACCGCATTTGCTCCAACCCTTCAGACAGAGACAAACACCTACAAGATCTCTATCAATTGTTCTTACAACAACAATACTGACCTGCGGAAGTGAAGAAACAGATTGACAGAGACAGAAGAGTACCCAGAAGTCACCTACTACAGGACAGACCCAACAAAGAAAGTAACAGAACGCCATTAGCCGTCACCTTCAGCCCCCAACTAAAACCTCTACAGTGCACCATCAAAGATCTCCAACCTATCCTGAAAGATGATCCCTCACTCTCACAGATCTTGGGAGACAGGCCAGTCGTCGCTTACAGACAGCCCCCCAACCTGAAGCAAATACTCACTAGCAACCACACAATAGAAACACTAACCCAGGATCCTATCCTTGCAACAAAGCCCATTGCCAGCTCTGTCCATATATCTATTCAGGGGACACTATCATAGGACCTAATCACATCAGCCACACTATCAGAGGCTCGTTCACCTGCACAACTACCAATGTGATATATGCCATCATGTGCCAGCAATGCCCCTCTGCCATGTACATTGGCCAAACCGGACAATCTGTACGCAAAAGGATTAATGGACACAAATCTGACATCAGGAATCCTAATACTCAAAAACCAGTGGGAGAACACTTTAACCTGTCTGGTAACTCAATTACAGACCTAAAAGTCGCAATTCTTCAACAACAAAAACTTCAAAAACAGACTCCAACAAGAAACTGCAGAACTAGAATTAATTTGCAAACTGGACACCATTAAATTAGGCTTGAATAAAGACTGGGAGTGGATGAGTCATTACACAAACTAAAAACTATTTCCCCATGCTAATTTTCCCCCTACTGTTGCTCACACCTTCTTGTCAACTATTTGAAATGAGCCATCCTGATTATCACTACAAAAGCTTTTTTTTTTTCTCCTGCTGATAATAGCCCATCTTAATCAATTAGTCTCATTAGAGTTGGTATGGCAACACTCATTTTTCCATGTTCTGTGTGTGTGTGTGTGTGTGTGTGATAATCTTACTGCATGCATCTATTGAAGTGGGCTTTAGCCCACAAAAACTTATGCTCAAATAAATTTGTTAGTTTCTAAGGTGCCACAAGTACTCCTCGTTCTTTATGCCTAGTGAGGAATCTATTTTTCAAAAAACATTTCCCAAATCTTTTTTGTTGTCTGTATTGTTACAGACATACTTGCTGACAGGTATTTTGACATAAATTACCAAAATAATTGAAAATGGAATGATTATATTGTGTTGTTTTATTTTGACAAAATATGCAGAATTTTGAAACCCCTGGCCTGCCTCTTCCCCCAGAGCCCACCCTCCGTCCCTGCCCTCTCCCCCTTGCTTGCCCCCTCCTCCCAGGAAGCTGGTGTGATTGAGCAAGATAGTGCTGATTCATGAGACTTAGGACAGTATGAGAGGTTTAAAAGAAGTTTGTTCTTTTCTACAACAAAATTCTCCACAGAAAAATCATGTAGACAAAACCTCTAGCCTTAGGCCATTCATTAAATGTCTCACCTGTTCTGTAGGTAGGCTTTCCCTACTCACCTTCCCAGGAAACTCTTTTTTTTATTATTATTATTATTATTTTTAAAAAGAGAAAACATTGCACACTCGAAGCAAATCTAATGAGCAGATTCATTGTGGTATTGTACAAATACATGGATGCACATTGGGTAAATGTCAATATTTGCAATTGTGACCCAATACTTAGGGCTCATCTATATTAGAAAAGTTGTACAGTCTTAACTAAATTAATTTGAAATCTGTGTAGTTAAATAGGTGATACCCCCTAATGTACATGCACTTAAACCCATTTAATCCTTGTTTAGCATATACTAGTAAATTACTAAATTAAACTAAACTGATTTCAGTGAGGATTAAACAGGCGTAAGTGAATCTACATTAAGTGAGAAGTACCACCACTACCACTAATATCCAAAAACAAAGTTTAAAAATCTTCCTATAACTTGATTTATATTTAATCAATACACACAAGTGCTACTGAAATAGAATGGACAAGCATTGTAAATAATAGCTACCTTTTTGGCAAATCAGAAATAAAAACACATAAGAATGGCCATGCTGGATCTAGTCCAGTATCCTATTTTCCAACAGTGGCCAATGCCAGGTGCCCAGAGAGAATGAACAGAACAGTTAATCATCAAATGATCCATCCCCTGTTGCCCATTCCCAGTTTCTGGCAAACAGAGGCGATGAACATCATCCCTGCCCATCCTGGCTAATAGCTATTAATGGACCTATCCTCCATGAATTTATCTAGTTCTTTTTTGAACCCTGTTATAGCCTTAACCTTCACAACATCCTCTAGCAAAGAGTTCCACAGGTTGACTGTGCGTTGTGTGAAGAAATACTTCCTTTTGTTTGTTTTTAAACCTGCTGCCTATTAATTTCGTTGGTGATCCCTAGTTCTTGTGTTATGAGAAGGTGTAAATAACACTTCCTTACTTACTTTCTCCACACTAGTCATGATTTTATAGACCTCTATCATGTCCCCCCCTTAGTTGTCTCTTTTCCAAGCTGAAAATTCCTAGTCTTATTAATCTCTCCTCATAAGAAAGCTGTTCCATACCCCTAATCATTTTTGTTGCCCTTTTCTGTATCTTTTCCAATTCCAATATATCTTTTTTTGAGATGGGGCGACAAAATCTGAGTGCAGTATTCAAGATGTGGGCATAGCATGGATTTACATAGAGGCAATATGATATTTTCTGTCTTCTGTATCAAAACAGTTCTTACAATTCTCTGAAATTAGAGTTAGGTTAATGAGGAAGCCTAATAAATGTTGAGCTATTAACTTTATTAACAAGGAGAAACCACTAATGTAAAGTCTGCAAGTTAGATAACATTTTAAACCCAAGCTGATAAAGGCGAAGTCTGTCTTTGTTGGAGAAAATTAGCAAATGAACCACAAGTTCCCATTTTTTGTAGAGGATGTGAAAATAGCGGAAAACACTTGTTGTAGTAATAATGAAACATTCATAATAAAGGTTGCAGGAATGCTCACTCTGTTTTTTGTGTAACTAGATAAGGAGCCAGTAGGTGATGCGCAAGAATATGTAGCACAATTGCTGGCTTTTGTAAAATCAGTAAAACTTGCTTTCTTATTTGTACCATGGTAGCGCCCAGGAACTCCTGTCATGGACCAGGACTCCATTGTGATAGGCGCTGTATAAATGCAGAACAAAAAGACAGCTCTTTGAGGCAGGGACTTTCAGTCTAGGTAAACTGTTGTTGTACATTGCAAATGGTTTTCTCTCTGCAGCACTTAACGAGCTCCATTTGAAAGAAGTTTGAAAGACGTACAAAGTAGCTCCACTCAAAAAAGACAGTATTAGCTCAGTAACTCTGATGTAATGATTGCAGATCCAATTTGTATTGTGATTTATTTTTTGTTTTATGTGATTCCTGTGCACTGAACTGCAGCTGAAAAGGCCCCACGTACTTGAATCCAAATTCTTTTTTCTTCCCTTCCACCCCAAAATATACATGGCGTTTGGGATTTAGAGTTGTAGTTTGGACTCATTTCTAATAAGTAGCATGGTTTTATTATATGTGCTAAGTGCTTAGAAATCTGCTGGAGGGGCCATACATGTTCCCATTTGTATAATTTGGATAGGAATGTAGGAATTGTCAGTGTTAATATAGTTGAAAATTTGTTTCAGTAGTGTCCAGTGGTCCATCTAATCCATTATTCAATGGTGGCCAGTACCAGAGGCTTCTGTAAAAAGTTAAAAGAATCCCTGTAAAGGACAGATGTGGAGCAGTCTGCCCTCGGGGAAATGTCTAACAGGTTGGCAGTTGGTGAAAGGGAACTGAAAGAAAAGGTGATGGATCGTTATCTTTTATTGTTTTTGCATTACAGATCATACCGAGGACTCTGATATCAGGGCCCTATGGTACAAAAACAAAGTAAGACTGCCCATGCCCCAATTAGCTTACAATGTAAATAGACAATAAAGATGAAGGAGAGGAAACGGAGGTTGACCAAGGTTACACAGCAGGTCATTGGCAGAGTTGGGAGGAGAGGCTAGGTCTCCCTACTCACACTCCAGTACCCTATCCACTGGGCCACTGTACCTTTTTCACATGTGAATGCGTACCACCAATCCAAATATATTTTTGCTGTTGACTTATTTTAAAATTGCTCACAGCTTTTATCAATATTATGTTTTCATGGGAGTCTGTGGTCAGAATGATGGCGGGGGGGTTGTTTTTGTTTGGTAATTATTGCAGTAAAGTACATTTGGCAGTTACTGAAATCCATTTGTGTGCTCATGTATGCACGTACATAACATAGCCTGATTAGATTTCTTAGATATACTTCATGGAGCCTCGAGTACTCTGCTGTATACTCTATTAAATGCCAATTGCTATATTACACTGCTAGCATAAAATAGTCTTCCTATATTGGGACCATAATCACTTAAAATAGGAGTACTTGTACCCCTATAATGCTCAAGAGGTGAATTACAATATTGACGAATGGAGACATCCTTAAGTTTCATACTGAATCTCATCACTTTCATGGTTCAGCTAAGCAAGAAAGACATCAGGTTTTCAGTGCTATGGGCCTTCCAGGGAGAATGTTATCTTGCTATTGATTGCAGAGTATCCCAAAATTCAACGAAACAATAGTGGCCCATCAGATAAGTTTTTTAACAGGGGCTCAATCCTTAGTTATGGTGGGATGTGGGAGGATGCAAAACAATGCCCCCTGTCTACCTCTCCATCAGATCCCGGGAAGAGCTGGTAGCCAGTTCAGGCACACACTGTGAGTTAGAGCAGCAGTAGGCTTATACCAGTTCCAGAAGGGCCATTTATATCGGTGAAGATTGCAGAAGTACAGTGTGCTCTGGCCGTGCAATGTTCTGCTCCTAGAATGCTCCCTGGCACGCCCCCTGTGCAGTAGGAGGACTAAGAGGAGGTGGCATGGAGCCAGCCATGCCTGCCTTCACCAGTTGGGGGTTCCTCTGTGCAAGGGGAAGCTCTGGATGTCTCTTTTGGGGTCAGTTTTAATCCCCATTAGACCAGTGGAGCAGTGGAAAGGGGACTTAAGAGAGTGGGGTCTATCCCTGGGAAACCAGCACACTAAGTGCAGAGCACTGGTGTGTCCAACACTCAGAACAGCTCACTCCATCAGAGAGACAAGCTGCTGCATTGGCCATCAGCTTGGAGCTACAGTTTGGTTTCGGACCTCTCAAGATCTGTGAAACAAAAGCACTGTCTCGCAGTGGCTTGATAATATGTTGCAGTATCCTATGCAAAACTGTTCACAGTGACAGGTTTCAAAGGGGTAGCCGTGTTAGTTTGTATCAGCAAAAACAACGAGGAGTCCTTGTGGCACCGTAGAGAATAACAAATTTATTTGGGCATAAGCTTTTGTGGGCTAAAACCCACTTCATCAGATGCATGGAGTGGAAAATACAGTAGGAACGAACACACACACACACACACACACACACACACACACACACTACATAAAAAGATGGGAGTTGCCTTACCAAGTGTGTGTGGGGGTCAGTTCTAACGAGACAATTCAATTAAAGTGGGCTATTATCAACAGGAGGAAAAATCACTTTTGTAGTGGTTATCAGGATGGCCCATTTCAAATTGTAGATAGGAAGGTGTGAGTAACAATAGGGGGAAATTAGCATGGGGAAATTAGTTTTTAGTTATTGTAGTGTCCCATCCAGTCCCGGTCTTTATTCAGGCCTAATTTGATGGTGTCCAGTTTGCAAGTTAATTCCAGTTCTGCAGTTTCTCATTGGAATCTGTTTTTGAAGTTTTTGTTGTTGAAGAATTGCCCCTTTTAAGTCTATTGAGTGTCCAGACAGGTTAAAGTGTTCTCCGACTGGTTTTTGAGTGTTATAATTCTTGACATCTGATTTGTGTCCATTTAGTCTTTTGCGTAGAGACTGTCCGGTTTGGCCAATATACATGGCAGGGGGGCACTGCTGGCACACGATGGCATCTATCACATTGGTACATGTGCAGGTGAACGAGCCCCGGATTGTGTGGCTGCTGTGGTTGGGTCCGATGATGGTGTCCCTTGAATAGATATGTGGATAGAGTTGGCAACAAATTTGTTAGTCTCTAAGGTGCCACAAGTACTCCTTGCTGTTTTTGTTCACAGTGAGTGGACATTATAATGTGCTATGTTACAAAGGAGTCTGCAATAATTATTCACACTGTAAATGCATAAAGCCTTAGTTCAAGGCAACTGTCAGTTGAACTAATTTGTAGTCGATGGGATTACCCTGGGTGTGCATCAATACAAACTTCAAGTAGCTATTTTATACTTTGTTGTGAAACTTCCATGTAGATTTTGTAATGAACCTCAAAATCATGTGACATATTAACTGCCAGCTTCATCAAAGAGCACCAGTCTGTCAGATCGTTAATTTGGCTTCCTTTGCAATGATCTTAAGTCAGATTAATTTTGAATGTGTCCATAATATTTTTATTTCCGTGTTACTCCCCTTGTCTCCCCTCCTGCCCCCTCCCCCCCACCCCGGCCGCGCCACACACACTTTGTAACGTAGCATTAATGTTCACTACCCCTGTCTACACTGGCAGTGCTTTAACGTGCAGGGCCATCCCTAGCTATTCTAGAGCCCTACGCAGCCTCCCGGTGGGGGCCCCCACGCCTCTGCGGGAGGGAGCGGGGGGGCTGGCCCCAGGTCTCAGGGGTGGGGGACTAGCTTGGGGGGCTGGGGGAACCACTCACCAGTGGTGCAGCTGGGGCCGGGTTGCTGCACTCCTGCCGCCGGTGACTGCAGCCCTGGCCCTACTGCAGAGCGCAGGGGAGTGGGGGCAGGGCTGGGCAGGGGCAGGGGCAGGGAAGGGGGCCCTGGGGAAGAGCCCAGGGGCTGGAGCAGCACCCAGCTGCGCAGGACACGAGGAAATTTGGTACCTCGCGCAGCTGCATACTTTGCATATGGGTAAGGATGGCCTTGCTTGTGTGGTCGTGGTGCAGAGCTGGGAGAGAGCTCTCCCAGCGCTCTAAAAAAACCACTCAACAAGGGGCATAGCTACCAGCACTGGGGGCATTGTTTACACTGGTGCTTTACAGCACTGCAACTTGCTGTGCTCAGAGGGGTGTTTTTTCACCCCCGAGCGAGAAAGTTGCAGCGCTGTTAATTGACAGTGTAGACAAGCCTTAGTGTCAAGAGGTTTAGGCGGCACACTGGGTGATTGCAGCACTACTAGTTTTGTGGTGCAATGGCTCTGTCTCACACAATGGATTTTGAAAGCTGGCTATTGAAAGCTTCAGTAGATGCAGAGTGTGGCAGCTCATCTCATGACCAGGGAATCATCATGAGCATTGAACGTCAGTTCCACAATGTTTTGTATCTCAGGCATTAGAAAGCTGAAAGCAGAACATGGTTTAATGGTAGAAGATTTGCATTTTCTTCAGTTCATTTAGAGGGTAGAATATATCAACCAGGTTGGCAAGTTTTGCACACCATGCTACATCAGCGATCAAGTCTGTGTATATGGATTCCTTCAAAGTTAAGAACATTTTACATTCGTCTCTCAGCTTATATAAACATGAGAGAACTTTTCCATGGGAAAACCAGCATATTCCTGTGTGCAAAACTAAATTCAGGTGTTCTGCTCCCATTTCCTCTCACAACAGCGAGAAAAGGCAACATTTTAAGGACCGTGATTTTTATTAAGTTCGCTATCTTTACTGCTCTATCTAACACTAAAGAAAGTTCTTCTGGCAGTGTTTTGGCCACAAGAGCTTCACAGTGTAGGAAACAGTGGGTCACCAACACAGCTGGGTTTTGCTTACAATCCCTTTCATTTTTGTCAGTCATGGAGGCCGCCCCGTTTATGCGAACACTAGGACAATTTTTCCAGTGCAGTTCTCCCTCTTCAGGGAAGGTTCTTGTCACCTTTAATATTGTGTCTCAAGCTGTGTGACCTGGCAGTTGTTTGCAAAATAAAAAAATATTTATCTTCTACTATGTACGTCAATGTACTTGACGTTAGCCAAGAGTTGAGCATGACCACTGAGATCTGTTGATTTATTAAGTTGCAGTGTAAACCTTCTGCTTGATTTGACTTTTTCTTGGAGCAATCTGAATGTCAGCTGACATATCATCAATATGGTGACTTATCGTATTATTTGAAAGGGGAACTTTTGCAATTTCATTAACTGCATTTGCACCTAACGATACTTTCACATTTTCTTGAATGCTGGTAAAATTAACATCTCTGTGATTGTATGCAGCTTTTTTGCCTTCACTACAAGCTCAGCAACCAAGTAGCTTGCGTCCAGCACTTAATCAGAAACCGTTACGGTCTTTGGTCATTTGTACTTGTTTATCATTATGATCCTTCAAACACTTGAAAAAAAAATGTGCTTGTTGGCAAGGGACAGATGTTTGCTTGTAAGGTGTTGTTTTAACTTATCTGGCCCCATGGCATGGCTTGAGAGTTTCATCCCTCATATGAAACATTGTGGAAGAGGGAAAGATGGTTCATCTGTGAATTAAAAATCCAAATAGCAAATAACTCTCCCAGTAGCATAGGCTCACCACTTTGACTTTGCTGTGTTCAGGTTCTGTTTCATCACTGAAAGTAGATGTAGAGAACATAAGAAAGGCCGTACCAGGTCAGCCCAAAGGTCCATCTAGCCCAGTATCTTGTCTACTGACAGTGGCCAATGCCAGGTGCCCCAGAGGGAGTGAACCTAACAGGCAATGATCAAGTGATCTCTCTCCTGCCATCCATCTCCACCCTCTGACAGACAGAGGCTAGGGACTCCATTCCTTACCCGTCCTGGCTAATAGCCATTAATGGACTTAACCACCATGAATTTATCCAGTTCTCTTTTAAACGCTGTTATAGTCCTAGCCTTCACAACCTCCTCAGGTAAGGAGTTCCACAAGTTGACTGTGCGCTGTGTGAAGAAGAACTTCCTTGTATTTATTTTTAAACCTGCTGCCTATTAATTTCATTTGGTGACCCCTAGTTCTTGTATTATGGGAATAAGTAAATAACTTTTCCTTATTTAGTTTCTCCACATCACTCATGATTTTATATACCTCTATCCTATCCCCCCTTAGTTTCCTCTTTTCCAAGCTGAAGAGTCCTAGCCTCTTTAATCTCTCCTCATATGGGACCCGTTCCAAACCCTTAATCATTTTAGTTGCCCTTTTCTGAACCTTTTCTAGTGCCAGTATATCTTTTTTGAGATGAGGAGACCACATCTGTACGCAGTATTCGAGATGAGGGCGTACCATCGATTTATATAAGGGCAATAATATATTCTCAGTCTTATTCTCTATCCCCTTTTTAATGATTCCTAACATCCTGTTTGCTTTTTTGACCGCCTCTGCACACTGCATGGATATTTTTCAGAGAACTATCCACGATGACTCCAAGATCTTTTTCCTGACTTGTTGTAGCTAAATTAGCCCCCATCATATTGTATGTATAGTTGGGGTTATTTTTTCCAATGTGCATTACTTTACATTTATCCACATTAAATTTCATTTGCCATTTTGTTGCCCAGTCACTTAGTTTTGAGAGATCTTTTTGAAGTTCTTCACAGTCTGCTTTGGACTTAATTATCTTGAGCAGTTTAGTATCATCTGCAAACTTTGCCACCTCACTGTTTACCCCTTTCTCTAGATCATTTATGAATAAGTTGAATAGGATCGGTCCGAGGACTGACCCTTGGGGAACACCACTAGTTACCCCTCTCCATTCTGAGAATTTACCATTAATTCCTACTCTTTGTTCCCTGTCTTTTTTAACCAGTTCTCAATCCATGAAAGGACCTTCCCTTTTATCTCATGGCAGCTTAATTTACATAAGAACCTTTGGTGAGGGACCTTGTCAAAGGCTTTCTGGAAATCTAAGTACACTATGTCCACTGGATCCCCCTTGTTCACATGTTTGTTGACCCCTTCAAAGAATTCTAATAGATTAGTAGGACACGATTCCCTTTACAGAAACCATGTTGACTATTGCTCAACAGTTTGTTTTTCTGTGTGTTGGACTATTTTATTCTTAACTATTGTTTCGACTAATTTGCCCGGTACAGACATTAGACTTACCGGTCTGTAATTGCCGGGATCACCTCTAGAGCCCTTTTTAAATATTGGCGTTACATTAGCTAACTTCCAGTCATTCGGTACAGAAGCCGATTTAAAGGACAGGTTACAAACCTTAGTTAACAGTTCCGCAACTTCACATTTGAGTTCTTTCAGAACTCTTGGGTGAATGCCATCTGGTCCCGGTGACTTGTTAATGTTTATCAATTAATTCCAAAACCTCCTCTCGTGACACTTCAATCTGTGACAGTTCCTCAGATTTGTCACCTACAAAAGCCAGCTCAGGTTTGGGAATCTCCCTAACATCCTCAGCCGTGAAGACTGAAGCAAAGAATCCATTTAGTTTCTCCGCAATAACTTTATCGTCTTTAAGCGCTCCTTTTGTATCTCAATCATCAAGGGGCCCCACTGGTTGTATCGCAGGCTTCCTGCTTCTGATGTACTTAAAAAAACATTTTGTTATTACCTTTGGAGTTTTTGGCTAGCCGTTCTTCAAACTCCTCTTTGGCTTTTCTTATTACATTCTTGCACTTAATTTGGCAGCGTTTATGCTCCTTTCTATTTGCCTCACTAGGATTTGACTTCCACTTTTTAAAGGAAGTCTTTTTATCTCTCACTGTTTCTTTTACATGGTGGTTAAGCCACGGTGGCTCTTTTTTAGTTCTTTTACTGTGTTTCTTAATTAGAGGTGCCGTGCCAGAATCTTTCTTCAAACGTGTTTCCATTTTTGAGTCTTGAATTCAAAATTCACCACTGTAACTGAACGGTTGATAAGAAAACACAGCTACCGTGTGATACCATGCAAGTGGCAAGGTCATTTGAGTGTAGCGTGATGCAATATCTGTCTCTCACACGTATACCCAAAGAGCAACAACACCAAATGCAATTTGGGTTTGACACTAATTAAAATGAGATTATTTTTCCCCACAAGTGACCATTCCAAAATTCTGTTCGTGCTTGATAGCACAATAGCATGTTGTGGCGCACAATAGCATGTTGTGGCACACAAGTTGGGAAACACTGCACTGGAGTACTGCAGGTCTGCCAAGGACCCACTGGCCCTGGAGACAGGCACTCGTGTGAGGATTCAGCCATTAGAGAGACAGCAGAAGAAGTGGACTAAGGCAGTCCAATGGCACCCAGGTTATATGAGGTGACTACACAAGAGTGGTAGGTGATCTGAAGGAACAAGAGACATGAGCTTACAGAGATCATCAGAATGGAGTAACAGAGAACCATTGAGAGGCCAACTCCACAGGGAGGGAGGAGAGTTTGCTTGACTTAGAGACGGGTGACAGGAAGAGAGAAGTCTTTCCCCGTGTTGGTTGCCTGCTGAGGAGATCAAACTATCTCAAAGACTCAGTGACCAGCTGAGTCTGTGGTAAAGATAAGATTCCATCTCCACTATGTGCTAGTAGCCTGGGGCCAAAGGGACACGGGGTGAGGTCCTGAGTGTCAATGATTTGTTTTTAATGTTTGTATTACATTTTTCCCTATTTTAGGATAATTTTATCATAATCAGTGGAACTGGAGTCAGAGGGCCCATGTTTCCTGAAGGGACTGTTACTGACATGTCACCAGTGGAACAGGAAAAATGGGGAGTTAGGCTAAAAGCAACTCCGTCACATAAACAGAGCAGGCCATAGCACTTAATAAAGTTTTATTTAAACTGCAGTTAGCTTCACACTTTGTGAATGAAACAAAATAGACCACTGAGGCACAACGGGCATGGAATGTACATCTCCTCACCTGTGTGCTGTTTAAAAAAAGATTATCCCATGCATGTGCTTTCATATTCATACAGTTAAGATGTAATTGAAATGTGAAACTCAATATGAAGTTGGAGAACCATGGTCTAGTGATTAAAAGCATAGGACTTGGCATCAGGAGAGTTGCGTTCTGTTCCTTGTTCTAGCACTGACTTTGTCACTTAACCTCTCTCTTCCTCCGTTTCATCACCTATAGAAAGGGCATAACACAGAACTGAGTCACAGGGTGCTGGTGAAGCTTAATTATGGCTTGAAGACTGCTTTGAGATGGAAGGCAAAACAGAAGTGCCAAGTATTTTATCAAGATGTGTTTGCATTAACTCTTCCAATTCCTGGAGTGCTGAGGCAGGGGGCATTTTTATTTAGCCAGTGGCTTCAATTTGTAGTGGTACACTAATTCCTGTGGAATTCAACTATGTACTATGCATGTCCTTGAACCAACAATATGCTGTTTTATTGGATGTATATTTTATATTTTAAAAAATTTAATATGGATAAAATTATCCATTTTAGAAACACTCTCTTAGTTAACCAGTAATGAAATCATTTATTTGAACCAGAGTTACTGAGATTTCATTTCATGGCACTCTGTTTTCTATGTAGGTAGAGACTTTTAATCAAATTGATATTACTCTTCAATTCTTTACAGTTCTTTAAACTAGTAGTGATTTCTATAGTGACAATTTTGGGAAAATTTATTTCCCAATAGCATGACATTTCTGTGTGATCTTAGCATTGCTAACAAGGAAACTCTGTAGGAAATGTGACTGATGACATGGCCTGCACGGTCCTAAGAAAGAGTGTTGTTATCCCAGATGCTTGGTAGGCATGTTACTTGGAAGACATTAATGCTATAGTTGCATCTATTGCCAATATGTTTCTAGTAAAGTCACCAATATTTTACTATGTTGATTTTTCAATAGCACCATGATCAATTTTATAGTTTGTACCATCCCTGTCTAGAATAAGGAATGCTGAATGTAACCTCAGTTGGAAGACCTGTGGAATAAGTTATTGAGATGGTTTATATTGTAGCTGTCTTAAATCCCTTTATCTGCTGTTTAATCATATGGGATAAAAAATTGATCTTTTAGTATGGTTTTTAAGGCCTGCCATGTATTTTGAAAGTTTTATAAAATCATAACTCAGTTCACTTTTTCCAGCAAAATCAGTTCTAATGTCAGGCTGCTACTGAAAGTAAAATAATATCTGCATGTTCCTATAGAGTTCTTTAACTTCTATCTATCCCTTGGTTTTGCAAACCCCTTGAAGATGCTCTCCATGTGCTATAGAAAATGCAGCTATAGCTAGTAAAATTAAGAAATTTCCCACTATAGAGTAATCCTGGTCAGGGCTTTCCCAGGCTTGTGCAGTCTTTGTCATTCATTGCCTTTTTAGGGCAGTCTGACCTTCAAGAGATTTTCTAGGAAAGTAAATTCTCATTGGCTCTGAGTAGGGCTGTCAAACTATTTAAAAATATTAATTGCGATTTAAAAGATTAATCACGCTATTAATTGCACTGTTAATCATAGAATACCATTTATTTAAATATTTTTGGATGTTTTCTACATTTTCAAATATATTGATTTCAGTTACAACACAGAATACTAAGTGTACAGTGCTCACTTTATATTTATTTTTATTACAAGTATATGCACTATAAAAAAGAAATATTTTTCAATTCACCTAATACGGTAACTCCTCACTTAACATTGTAGTTATGTTCCTGAAAAATGCGACTTTAAGCAAAATGATGTTAAGCTAATCCAATTTCCCCATAAGAATTAATGTAAATGAGGGAGTTAGGTTCCAGGGAAATTTTTTTCACCAAACGATTGATATACACATACACGCACCCCACACACACACTCTCTAAGTTTTAAACAAACAATTTAATACTGGTACACAGTGATGATGGTTGTGAAGCTTGGTTGAGATGGAGGAGTCGGAGGGTGGGATATTTCCCAGGGAATGTCTTACTGCTAAATGAACTAGCAATTGACTGAGCCCTCAAGGGTTAACTCTCACAACACTCTACAAGGCAGCAGGAAAGGAGGGAGGGCAGACAGACACACACACCCTGTGTGTGAGAGAAAAAAATGCACATTTCCCCTTTAAGTAGCTGACCCCAGGCTTAAGTACACTGCCTTGTTAATTAAATAGCTTGCTGAGACCTGACACCCGCAGCTACTGCCTAGAAGCTTCCTCCGTCCATTGTGTTCCTCCCTCCCGCCCCCCCGTTCTATGGAAGATGGGGTAAGCGGGATGCAGGAGCAGGGGGGAGGGGGAGACAACCTGACATTAGCCCCCCTCTGCCCCCATCCCCCCATGCAGCAAGCAGGAGTCTCTGGGAGCAGCTCCAAGGCAGAGGGCAGGAGCATCACATGGCAGAGGGGGGAGGGACAGCTGCTGCACAGGGAACTTAGGGGAGTGGGGAGCTGATAAGGGGGCTGCTGGTCCCCTTGGTTCCAACCACCGACCAGCTAGCTGCAACGGGCTGCTCTTCCTGCAAGCAGTGGACAAAGCAGGCGGCTGCCAAACGACGTTAGAAGGGAGCATTGCACAACTTTAAACGCATTGCACAACTTTAAATTTCCCTACTTGATCAGCAAATTAACATCGAAACGTTAACCGGGACGACTTTAAGTGAGGAGTTCCTGTACAAGTACTGTAGTGCAATCTCTTTATCATGAAAGTTGAACTTACAAATTTACAATTGTGTACCCAAAAAATGCATTCAAAAATAAAACAAAGTCCACTCAGTCCTACTTCTTGTCCAGCCAATTGCTCAGACAAACAAGGTTGGTTACATTTGCAGGAGATAATGCTGCCCTCTTCTTGTTTACAAGGTCACCTGAAAGTGAGAACAGACATTCTCATGGCACTGTTGTAGCCGATGTCGCAAGATATCTACCTGCCAGATGTGCTAAAGATTCATATGTCCTTTCATGCTTCAACCACCATGCCAAGGGACATGCGTCCATGCTGACAACGGGTTCTGCTCGATAACAATCCAAAGCAGTGCAGACCGACGCATGTTCATTTTTCATTATCTGAGTCAGATGCCACTAGCAGAAGGTTGATTTTCTTTTTTGGTGGTTCGGGTTCTGTAGTTTCCGCTTCGGAGTGTTGCTCTTTTAAGACTTCTGAAAGCATGCTCCACACCTTGTCCTCTCAGATTTTGGAAGGCACTTCAAATTCTTAAACCTTGGGTTGAGTGCTCGAGCTATCTTTAGAATCACACATTGGTACCTTCTTTGTATTTTATGAAATCTGCAGTTAATGTGTTCTTAAAATGAACATGTGCTGGGCTATACATGAGACTGCTAGAACATGTAATATATGGCAGAATGCGGGTAAAACAGAACAGGGGACATGCAATTCCTCCCCCAACAAGTTCAGTCACAAATTGAATTAACGCATTTTTTTTTTTTGGTAATAAATGTCATCAGCCTGGAAACAAGTCCTCGGGAATGGTGGCTGAAGCATGAAGGGGTATACAAATGTTTAGCATATCTGTCACGTAAATACCTTGCAATGCTGGCTACAGAAGTGCCATGCACATACCTGCTTTCACTTTCTCGTGCTATTGCAAATAAGAAGAGGGCAGCATTATCTCCTGTAAATGTAAACAAACTTGTTTCTTAGTGATTGGCTGGACAAGAAGTAGGACTGAGTGGACTTGTAGGCTCTAAAGTTCTACATTGTTTTGTTTTTGACTGTGGTTATGTAACAAAAAAACCTACATTTGTAAGTTGCACTTTCACAACAAAGAGATTGTAATACAAATACTTGTATGAGGTGAACTGAAAAATACTGTTGCTTTTGTATATTTTTTACAGTGCAAATATTTGTAATAAATAATACACTTTGATTTCAATTACAACACAAAATATAATATATATGAAGATGTAGAAAAACATCCAAAATACTTAATAAATTTCAATTGGTATTCTATTGTTTAATAGTGCGATTAAAACTGCGATTAATCATGATTAATTTTTGTAATCGCGATACATTTTTTTAGTTAATCGCATGAGTTAACTGTGATTAATCGACAGCCCTAGCTCTGAGATTACGCAGCTGTTTCCCCCTCCCCCCCCACTCCCCAGGCTACAGTGTCTTTGACGGTCATGTTCTATACCTTATCTAATAGGAAGACTGCTAATCTATTCTCTTTTTTTACTGTTATCCGAGCAGATCTCTATATTCTGCAACCTTTTCTCATAGTGAATAGTGGCTTACTACATAGATATATGGCTTATCATGTGCAGGAGTTCATTCCCATGGGCCAATACCCTGAGTCATTAGCTCATGTTCACACGGGAAGTCTCCAGTGGAACAGATACAGACCCTGGGACGGATGGACAGGGACACTCTCTCTCTCTCTCCTCCCCCTCCCCGCCTGCCTGCAGGGGAAGGGGTCAAGAGCCCCCAGAGCCAGGACACTGTGGGTTGGGGTGGGCTTTTGCTACATGGACCATTCAGGGGTGAGCAAGAGGCTCTCCTTTCCTCTGTCTCCACCACACCCACACACAGTGGGGAGGGAAAGTGGGACAGACCCACCTTTGGAAAGGTGTTTTTTTTTTTTTTCTCCTTGTTGCATGAGAGTCTCTGAAAACAAGGCTGAATGTTTTCCTGTGGGAGGGGCGGAAGGAGGACAGTCAGGCCAAGCAAGGAGTGTGAAGAAGCTGGACACAGGAGGTCGATGGAGGGGTTTTACCTACGTGAAATCGAAAAGAAATTGTATTATACTTACAGCAAATTGTTTTTGGGTTGTGTGTTTTTCTTGCATCTCTTTTTGTCTGCTTGAGGATAGTCTCTTTAGGAGCAGGGACTGTATTCTATTGTGTGTTTGTAGGGCCTAGCACAATGGGCTCCTGACCCTGGCTAGGGCCTTCAGTCACTATTGAAATCCAGATGAATAATATGAAGAAATGAACACAGGTTTCCCAGGCCAAAACCTAACCTGAATGTGGCGCTAAATTTGCAATACATACTTGGTAGTGTTTGAATTACTGCTGGAAATTAAATTGAAAGATATTGGTCTGTCTGTTTGAGAGGACTTGGGCTTCTCATTCAGAGCCTCAAGGATTGGGAATCACAACTTCTCCTGTTCGCCATTCTTCTCATTTTTAAATTTACCCAGTGTTCATTCCAAGGGTTCATCAATATATTGATATTCTCTTTAAGATATTTGTAATGAGTTCAAAACCTACTAAACTGCCTGGAGTGGGCAGAGCTCTGTTTGATAGCATGTCTTTCTATCCTGCTGTCACTTCCACCCCCAGAAAACCCAATTGTTGGGGAGGGGCTAATTTCAAAACAAAGAAACAGTGCAATTTAAAATGATTTTTGAAGGAAACATGGACTCCTATTGTTTGCTGAAATTCAGTTTTCCTGCTTGCTCACCTCGGTGAGAGAGTGAGTGAGATCATCCTTAAACATTTTGGATGAGAAGAAAACTAGGATTTGAATGGTGAAACCTCAAGGTTGTATTCCGGTTTCAGATGTATACGCATTGGACTTGCATTTGAGCATTCAAAGTCAAAATATGTGTCAAAGTTTTTAAAATAACAGAAGCAAAATTGTTATAAATTTTACTGTGTGTTTTGACAAAACTCTGCTGATATGACTCAACATCTGTACCAGAAAGGAAATAATTAGTGGCCCAGTTCCAGAGAACTGACTATTCAATGCAAAAATAGTAAACCAATTATTAATAAACTTAATGATAATAGCTTGTTTTGCATATACATATTTAGCACCAAGCAGGGCTGTGGGGAATAAAAGTTTTTAGGTACTTGCTTCCTGAAAATGTTACTTGTTGGGGATTAGTTACTCTTGGGGTTTTTGGATGTTCAAAATACTGGTTTTTGAAGTAGATTACGTATCCTTTTGGGATCCAATATTGCATCCGTTATGGAGGCAAAACACCACTTGGACTGGCTTTTAAGTGGTTTCCCTACTAAAATTGCCTATGTGTGTTAATTGGAAATGTTTTTTGTAGTGGACCATGCCTTTAAATACACCTCTACCCCGATATAACGCTGTCCTCGGGAGGCAAAAAAATCTTACCGCATTACAGGTGAAACCGCGTTATATCGAACTTGCTTTGATCCGCCGGAGTGTGCAGTCCAGCCCCCCCCAGAGCGCTGCTTTACCATGTTATATCCGAATTTGTGTTATATCGGGTCGCGTTATATCGGGGTAGAGGTGTACTTTCATTACCAAGTAGTCCTATCAATCAAAACTGGAAGGTGATAGACAGAGTGAATGATATGATACGAACTCAGACAAATTTGGATTCAGATTTGGGAAGCGCAGTTCAACCCCACCACCTGCTTCATAACACATCCCAGATGTGAGGAGAAGATGGGGACTAAAACATATTTCAGAGTGTGGAAAGGGAAACTCACACCAGGATGTACAAGTGAGGATAACTAGTCAGTAACAGAGGCACTTAGCTGTTGTAATGCTTCTTCAGGGTTTAGATGCTGGTAAAATTCTTCAGTATGAACTGGGTATTAGATGAATTATGGTGATGGTGGTTTTTTAAACCTCTAACGCTGTATTTGCCATGGTACAAAACACACACCCAGTGCACTGCATGATCCCAAATGGTTCTGTCTTAAAGTATATTAGGATTTCTACGATAGATGAGTAAGAGATTTTATGCAAGTGGCTTTGACTGGTGAGCTCATTGAAGAAAATAATTTTAAGAAAGAATTTGAATGGAGGTGGTGGTACCTTGCACCTTTAGAATGAAAGAGAGTTCCCAGTTACAGCAAGAAAGCGTTAAAGAAAATATAGAAGAAAGCAGGAAGTCAGGAGTGGGATAAGGATACAAAGGGAGTGGTGAAATAAGGGATTTGGACAGAGAATAAAAAAAAAAATGAGAGCAAAGTTGAACATGATGCAAGTCTAAGATGGTATAATTTCTGTGCTCAGGTACTGAAAGAGGAGCTGAGTTAAAGTATGAACTTTAACTAATTTATCTTACAACAGAGGTGCTGGAACAATTTGTATAGTTGGGGTGTTGAGAGCCTTTGAGCCAAACTGTAAACCCATATATGATGGAAACCACTTCAAGTCAGGGGGTGCAGTAACACCCCAGAACCCCTAGTTCCAGCACCTATGACCTATGCTATCCTGTCAGTTGCTTTTCCTGCTATATATAGCTCTTCTGTTCACTTGGTGTGCAAGTTGCACCAATTTATACTCACTTGCACCATCTTACATATCACCTTCCAATCTTCCTGTAGACAGAGGCAGAGTTGTGGCATGTGCAAAAAGTCAGAGCAAAGCAAAGCAAATATATCACCTGAACAGCTATTGAGGAAGATTACTTCAGTGCTGTGAATGAACATGTGCCATGTTCTGGGTCACATTATCCAAATTTACCAAGAACAGTCAGTCAGGTTTAACCCATTCTGTTCCTCCTGCCCCAGAATGAAATTCATCCAGGGCTTCCCCCCTCTTCCCTCCCCTCCCCCCAGCTCGGGGAGCATTTGTCCCTGTCACACCATCTATTTGGGTGAGGAGGAAACTGGATAAGTTGCATTCATGTATTTTATTTTGCTGACCAGTTTTAGTCGGGGATACTGTTTGATACGGTCTAAGCAAAATTACACCTGCAACAGGGTAATTGTCCTACAAGGTCAATAGGGCATGAAGGAAAAGGAGTGGGGTTCTTAGCAAACTAGACTTAGGGCTCTTCAGCAGTTTGTATGTAAATAGTAATATTACTCTTTCCAGTTCATCTATCATGTCTGTACTTTTCTAAGATGATTTGCATTTGCACAATACAAAATTGACTCTGATTTATCTCTTTCCTTATATTTACCCGCAAGCAAAGAGTCAGAAGAGAGTCGTGGTTGAGACAGAGGAGAGTGAAGAGGAAGGCACAGTAGGCCTCAAGTGCTACCAGTGTACTGGCTTCATCCTCTGACCCTCTGCCTTCCTTCAGTATTTGTGGCAAGGACTGTTCCTCAAAAATTTAGCTTTTTAGCTACTTGCAGTGCTGCAGCATGTCAGTTTTTTGAGATGCCATCAAAATATGTACCAGGGCACCGCCAAGCACAGGGTGTAAGAGCCTTACTATTTTAAAACTGGATTCATTCCATTGACCCCATTCTATTTCCAGTCTACACCAAAAAGGCCAGCATTTTATGAATATATTGTAGAATCTTTTTCGGTTGTACCTCTGCTCTGGAGTTCTAATCTTCACGTTTACTTTAGTTCAAAGAAGCAGTTTAAACACACTCTGTTTGCACAATGAAAAGGATTTTGGAAACAAAAGTCACTTAGTAACAATGGGACTGTAAGTACCAACCAGAGGAAAGGGCTACTGATTTTATCATTTAACCTTGTTTTTTATACAGTGGTGAAATTAAAACAGTTGTAGAAACTTCCAAAATAGCTGAGGCATTAGATGAAAACCACTTACTATGTTTCCCTGTGCTTTGCTCCTGCGGTTTGAAGGTTACATAAGTTGATTCCCTTGTTTTTCTATTTAACAGAATAAAACCTCTTCCAACTGACTCTCTCTCCTCTCTTGTTAGTTTTGCTTGCTTGCTCGCTCGCTCTCTCTCTCGCTCTCTCTCCTACACAAAGCAGGCATGCCGTCAAAGAGGTGGGGCGTATTACATGCTATGTCTTCGAACTGTAAACTTTCAGTATATACCCAGCATCTGATTAGAACTCCTTCTCAATGGTCTACAAAACTTGTAAATGGGGGTATATGTGAACCTGTCATATGATCATTAACATTGTGAAATCGATTACTGGTGCATACAGCAGCATTAGAGTGAATTTGGTATCTCGCATACATGAAAACCATGTCTTTTGATCTAGGTAAGGCTGGCTTGTTTGGATTTTTGAATTGTTTTTGTTGATTGTTAGTCTCTGAATTTGAGTTCTTACCTGCAGAATATTTAATAGTGTTTTAGTCCAAAGACAAATGAAGAGCAAAGTTTTATATCTGGTGCCTTAGAAGTATAAACATATTATAAATTCAGCTGCTTGATTGTGTAATACATTTGGAACATGTTTGTTCTGACTAATCAGTTTGTAGATTTTTTTTTTCTTGGAGGGTTTGCTAAGTTCATCATGCAAAAATACTGTTTCTTTCTGCTCATCTTGCTATTTTCACCTCAACTCTCAAACAATTGAGTTTGCAGATATTTAAGTGCTTTCTATTTCTGGTTTGCTATTGAGCTGACAGCAACAATTCTGTTTACAGTTGAAAGGTCCCTAGACTATGTTGCTATAAATCAGTATTGTGTCTGAAATATTTATTTTCTCAGTGGTTCATGAATTAAGTACACCTGGTTAATTTGGGAGAGACAAGTTTGCTTTGCCAAGTAATTCTGTATATGTGGTCTTGCAATGGCCTCTTTCACTTACTCTATGCTTATTTTTCTAACTTGCTTTGCAGTAACGAATAGTGTTAAAAATATAGTTGCATTGTAATTTCAGCCTTGATAAGTGCTTACTGTGCAGGACACACAATGTAAACATTCTCTGACCCTAAGAGCAAACGATAATATTTTTTGAAAATGGAATCTAATCCAAAATTAGAGATGAAATAGATTTGTGAGGAGATACGTTGTAAAGCCCATCACCCCTGGCTGTTCTGAAAAGCACAGAACCAGTTGGCAGGGGTAGGAGAAGAGAGAACTTCTATGTGCTTGGGTTTGGTCTGGGGTTTTGAGAGCAGTCTGCTGCGGAAGCTTGGGGTGAACTATGCAGCTAACTCTGCAGGTCTGTCCACGCTCCCAACTTCAGCTTTTGCTGGTGCCAAACTTCTCACAGGTACAAAGTGTGACATGTCACCCATATCAAGCAACTCCATTGGCTCCCTCATTCATTTCATGTACCAATGCACAGGCCCAGACGTTTTTTAAAACCATTCTGATTTTGTGTCTTAGCTCAAAGAACTGGTCTCTTATTCCTCTCCTAACTCCCTCAATTCGTGTACTATCTTCTGTGCACCTTTGCACAATCTCACCATGATGGATGCAAGAATTTTTTTCTTTACATTTTTTCCCCTTCTCTGCTTTTGTATTGTTTTTATTTCAACTTTGTAACACGAACCTGTTTTGGGGACACGGTGTGTGAAAGAATATGCTTCATAAAGTGTATTGTAAAACATTACTGCAGAAAGGAAATTGGCAGGATGAGCACAGCTTTGCGTTGGAAGTAAATGATAGTATTGCGTATGGTCCTTGTACATAGTATGCATACATTTTTTGCTTTTTGAGGGGAAAAAATTTCTAGGATGGTTATTGTGGTCAAATTCTGTTCACATGGTATTAAGAGCAAAATTCTTTAAGGTTAGTTGCCATCTGAGTGATGTGCGATAGAACAGGAGTTCTCAAAGTGTGGTCCGCAGATAGTTCCCTCTAAGGTGTGCACCTGGATGGCCACACACGAGAGAATGAAGAGCCACCCACCTAATTAGTGGAGCCACGCCTGCCTGGCTCCACTAATTAAGTGCCTGGACCCTGGAGAAGATGCATATGTAAGGTGAGGTGGTGGCATTGGGGGGGGGGGGGGAAAAGGGGGGGGGGGGCAGGGGGGTGAGAAGGGGGGGGGGGGGGAATTTGGGATGTGAAGGGCCGCGGCAGCCAGAGAGAGGCGACTTTTCCCAGCTCCAGGGCTGCGGCTGCCGGGGAGAGATGGCCTTCCTCTCCAGCCTCATCTCTGTGGTGGGGGAGAGACCCCCCCCTCTTTCCCAGCCCCAGCTCAGGGGCTGCTGCGACAGGGGAGAGCGGGAGAGACCTCCCCCCTCCTTCCCAGTCCCAGCTCAGGGGCTGCTGTGGCGAGGGGGGAGAGGGCACATCCATCACATTAGAAAGGTACAACTACTGATATTAAAATATGAGTTGTGTGCTTTTATTTGTAGAAGAAAAAAAGTTCAAGATTTTTTTTTATGTAGTGCTTTTATCCAAAGCGCTTTATAATAGTTAGCTAACGGTACAAACAACAATTGGAAAGATCATTAAGTGGTCCGCCGAGACCCTCAGCAATTTTCAAGTGGTCTGTGGGGGGAAAAAAAGTTTGAGAACCTCTGCAATAGAACAATTGGTGATGGGCAGCGCTTGCCTTTTAGGTTACAGAAACTGATCAATATTAAATAAGTAAACTAGCTGTACTAGCCTGACATTGCTGAGGAGCATGGATTTCTGTGTTGTAGCAGTGCTGCCCCAGCTGCTGTTTATAATCAATCGTGTGTGTGTGTGTGTGTGTGTGTGTGTGTGTGTGTTTCAGGAGTTTATTACTTGGCCATTTCAATTCACATTGGGCTAAAATATGAACATACATGCTAACAATCTGGATGCAAACTGGAGGGATGAAGTTTGAGAGTCTTGATCTTGAAACGCCAAATATTAAATGGACTCGTATATTCCACAATGGAATTTAACATGACCTTGCCTGTGTGTTACTAGGAGGCCTTGGTTAATAGCTGACAGTTTTTTTGGGCTTGTGCTGCATTGCAGCTAGGTTGCTTGCGTTGTTGAGGTAAAGCAGAAGACATGAAAGTAGGACATGGACTTCATGCACAAGGGGAGGCCTTACTGTAAAACGCTGTTAAGAGAGATACTACCATATTGTGAGATTCATGTCTGAGTGAACAGGAGAAGCTAAGAGTAGGCTGTTGTTCTTAGCTTCCCTCAGGAGCTAAGAACAGTATGTATGTGGGGGGGGAGGGGGAGGAGGTGTAATTAGGCAATTTCACTCAAGTTGTAACCCCTCCAGAAAAGTTCTTCTACCTGCAGAGGCTTGCATATACTAGTTCAAACTGGGTTCTCCAGCAACCAACAGACGGAAAGGACTTCTGGATAAATAGCTTAAGTTTAAACTGACTCAGGGTCTTCTTTCTGATCCAGCAAACGGACAGGGCCTTCTATTCAAGGGGGGCCCCAATCCTTTCAGGGAGGAGTTGGAAGAACTTAATCTAGTGAGGCTGCATAAGACTGATGGGTGACTTCTAGTAAGCTTTTATCATGCATATATTTACTATTTTTAATGTTTTCTCTGTAATGCTTTTACCTTAAGAATAAATGTGCTTGCTTATAAAGAGCTGTGTGGTAACTTGTGACTGCTAGCAATTACAGCTGCTCATAACCTTCAAGGAGAAAGCAAAGTGCAGGTGCTGGCCTGTTGGGACAGTGTGGCTTGCTGAGGATATAACAATGTAGGCAGGCAGAATTGTGCAGCCTGGAAAAACCCTAGTCAGGAGGGAGAGATGTGGGTTTCTGCCCAAGAGAGGTGATGGCTGAGAAGCTGGGAGCTTAGAATAAGTGTCTTTGAGGGACTGCAGTTACCATGAAATGATGTTGAAGCTTTCAGAAGAACACCAAATATTGAGTTGGCAACAATCTGTTGGTTTTAAGTTGCCTTTTTTTACCTGGCCAAAGGTTTAGAAGCTTTAATTTGATAAATCGAAGGTATTTGCAGAAAGAAGGGCTTGGGAGATTGAGGGCCTTTCCCAGACAGGCCACAATGGATGCTGCATAGGCTCTGCCAAACCCCACACAAAGACGCTTGCCTTCATGAAACACTGGTAAATTTACAAGGAGGCTTATTTCAGCATTTATTTTCAGTAGCATGGGATTTTGTGGAAAGTTCCTATTCTTAATTTTAGGAATACTATAAATGCCAGGACAGGAAAGTGATTTAAATCGTCATATGACGCTTCAGCTGTTTTCAGTATGCAGTGCTTCCGATAAGCAATTATCAAAGTCTTTGCATCAAAAATAACTTCAAAGGATTTCCAGTTTGGGAATTAATCAAGTGATGTGTGCTAATACTAGTTGATGATGTATTGAAATAAATGTTTTTTTTGGGTGGGGGCAGGGAGAGGGACAAAGGGTTTGGACAATGTAAAAACATTAAACTGTTGGGCTTGGACTTCCTGGATTTCTATTATTTCTGTCAACCTGATCATTTAATAACATTTAAGCAGAGTAAATTAGCATTTAATTACCCAGAGTAGTTGAAAGAATTGATGCAAATCTGTTTAACGTTCAGTCTGAAGTGAGTATTTGAACAGGAAAACAATGTTCTCTGGCAGATGAGATTGTTTTAATTTTTCTTTTGAATCCAAGACAATACTTATGTGAATATGACTTACTTCCTTAATAATGGTCATTATGCTCTGGTGATATATGGAGGTCTAAGTCTTCATAGGCAATGTCCACATCAAAACTGTCACCATTGTGGCAAGTATAGTAGAGAAGAATGACAGGAGACTGCAGGAGGGGTTTCAACTGAATGGTTTCACAGGAAGCCCTAAATTTGCTTAAATCAGCCATTTGAGGCTATTCTTATGGTATTTCCAATCAGGTCAAAAGCAGGAAGTACTGGCATTCTTGTGGGGTTTGCAGCTTGAGTTCTTTATATTTCTGAGTTGGTGCTGCAGACGTTCCCAGGGAGCTGCTGTTTGTTCTGTGTTTTGTAGATGTTGGCTATTAATTACTTGGCAGCAAGCTGGGACTACTTAAGTAGCCTGAAAATGGGCTGTGTGCCCCAACGATTAGAAAAAGCATGCTAAACAGAGCAGCTGTAATGCTGCAGATAGGCAATGCTGGTATTACCTATGTCGGGGGCAGCAAGCACAGGACTCAAAGCCTGCTTCAGTCTGCTCTAACAAACGGGATGATTTTCTAAGGTATACTTGCCTTTTTACATGATTGGTTGTCTTTCAGCAGTAAATATTAGTGTCTGGCCCTTGTTATGGAGTTAGCCCCAGGGCATGGCATTCTAGAATTAAGGCATTGCTTTTAAAACTTTTTATATTTGAATCCACAGGTCTTAGAGTCGTGATTTTCTTTTCATGCTTGAGTTAGTGGGGCTATAAGTGGTTATGCCATTCACATGTTATCCATTTCTGCAATTGGAAAGAAGAATTTAGAAATAAAAGAGATGGTTTACACTATTATTAATAGTTTGGTTAAAGTGTTGAAATTTCCTTTGAAATTTTCTTTTATGGCTCTTTTGTGTCTCTTCTATATTTCAGGAAGATTTTATACTGAGTCTTTACCTCACAGTTTATTTTATGTGGTATAATCGTCAAGATTTGTAAATTTGTATTTAAATTAATCAAAGGAATAGTCAGTTTTAAAACTTCTTTAATTAGTTTGTTTTTCTCTTCTTGGGGCTCTGAGGTATTTTCTTGCAGCATCCTGTTTCTAAAAATATTACCTAGTAGCAGAGAGCCTTCGATCAGTGAAAGATATCTGCGTTCATCTTTTAAAATGTATGTAGCTATTTTTAAAATAAGCAAGTTGCTTAAGAGATGTCTTAACTGCACAGATCAACAGCCAGTCAGAGTGACGGACCAGAAGGTTACAGAAGACATTATACATATGCATTAAAATGTATTCTAATGCAGCATTTTCATATGATGAGCAATAAAGGAATGAAGGAATTTGAGTTTATATTTAGCTGTTATTCTTTATTAGGAAGCCTGTTGCCGAATGTTTGAAAATCTAAAAATACCATTATTCTATATTAGCTTAAAAAAGGGAATGTAAATACACTAACATTTTCACTGTATTTTAGAACCTCAACTACCACTGTAACTACAGCTGTTTGTATTTGTGACATTAAGAACGCTATCTTTTCTCTATTATTATTATTTTGAACTAGGGCTTCTCCAATAGTATTTGGAATGTTAGAGTTTACTCTGTTACAGAGCATAATTCCCTGATAGCTGTCTTGTATATTGCTGGTGTCTAGGGTTACCAACTTTCTAATTGTAGAAAACTGAATACCCTTGCCCTGCCCCCTACCCCGCCCCTTCCCTGAAGCCCCACCCCCCACTCACTCCATTCCCTGTCCCTCCGTTGCTTGCTCTCCCCCACCCTTGCTCAATTGCTCATTTTCACCAAGCCTGGGGCAGGAGGTTGGGGTGCGGAGGGGGTGAGGGCTGGATGTGCGGGAGCTGGGGATGAGGGGCTTGAGGTGCAGGAGGGGGCTCTGGGCTGGGGCCAAAGGGTTCAGAGTGTGGGAGGGGACTCTGGGCTGGGGCAGGGAGTTGGGGTGCAGGAGGGGGTAAGGGCTCTGGCTGTGGGTGTGAGCTCTGGGATGGGACTGGGGATGACTGGTTTGGGGTGCAGGAGGGGGCTTTAGGCTGGGGCAGGAGTTTGGGGTGCAGGAGGGGGTTCCAAGCTGAGGTATGGGGTTGGGGCATGGGAGGAGGTGCAGGGTGCAGGTTCTGGGAGGGAGTTTGAGTGCTGGAATGGGTTCAGAGCTGGGGCAGGGGGTTGTGATGTGGGACAGGGTTCAGGGTGCAGGCTCCGGGTTGTGCTCAGGTGGCCCTGCCATTTCCCGGGGATGGCAGAAGTCCACGTGGCTTCCAGGAAGTGGTGGCCTGTTCCTCCGGCTCCTAGGCGGAGCAGCCAGGGGGGCCCCACACGCCTGCAGGTGCTACCCCTGCAGCCCCATTGGCCATGGTTTCCAGCCAATGGGAGCTGGGGAGCTGGCGCTCAGGGTGGCATCTGTGTTATGCTTATAAGAAGCATAGGGAATCTTTTTAAAGGGGATAAGGCAATACGCTGCGTTTATTGAGGGTACAGTTTAAGCATTGAAATCAGCCTATGCTTGTGCACACGCACACACTTTTGCAACCGGATCTTATAGTTACCGGTCCTTCGTGTTGCTCGGTCAGTTCCAGTGGCCAGCTGAAACTGCACACGAGGGAGGGGAACTGGGCCTCTGTCAAACATGTTCAACGCTCCGATGTTGATGCAGAACGAACCCAAAGTCCCATGGCACTTCTTTTATAGTAATAAATTCCCATACCTTGCTGTGTCACCCCAGAGTTGTTAATCATGAGGTAGTCAAGGTGGTTCTTAATTAGCATTATTTTGAGTTGTTACCGGAAGGATCCACAGCTGTTTCTTATCTGTCCCTTTGGATCAACTCCTTATCTTGTCCTTGGGCTGTATGCCTTTGCTTTAGGGTCGTCAATCTGCCATCCGGGTGATTGATAATAAAGTTGGTGCCTCTTGACTCCCCCCCCACTCGGTTCTTGACCATCCGGCCCAGTTGTCCTTTCTCAGTTAATTACCATACATTCTTCACTCACACCAAATAGTAAATAAGGCAATTACAACCATAAAACTTCTATCCTTCTAGCAACCAATGTTAACACAATCAGCAAAAAATAAACTCAGAACAATTTCTTCTTACAAATTCAAAGCTGGCAAAATAAGCAAAATGGAGTACAATTTTACTTGAGACAATTTCTTCCCATTAGGCTTTTGGCCTACACCTGTAGGTGGAGGCAGTGTGTGGAGCCCCCAGCTACCCCTCCACCTAGGAGCTGGAGGGACATGCTGCTGCTTCCCAGGAGCTAGGCACGGAGCTTGCTTGCGCCACTGCGGCCAAATGGACTTTTAGCGGCCCAGTCAGCTGTGCTGACCAGAGCTGCCAGGGTCCTTTTGAAAACCGGACGCCTGGCAACCCTACAGGTACCCTGAAGAAAATGAACGAAATGAAAGGTTCTTAAAGCCTGATTTTGCAGCCCATATTCATGCAAGTAATCCCACTGAGTGTAACGACTCTGCTTGTGAGAGTAAGGATTCCCTATGTTAAGGATTGCAGAATTGGACTCTTTAGAAAATGATAAATCAGACCATTTGAGGCCTGACCCAAAGTATATTGAAGTCAATGGAAAGATTCCCCTTGACTTCACTGGGATCCTGGCTATAAGCATTAAGCAGAATGTTTCCAGCGGGGAAAAGTGATCTAGAAAGAAGTCATTTGCAGTGTTGTTCACATTCCAGAGTAATGCCATGAGGATAAAGGGAAAAATCCACTGTGTGTCATTACAGAAATGCTTCCGGTTAGTGCCTTTCAGCAGAGGTATAGTTTACAATTGAAACTTCCATTGATGTAGGGAGAGATTTACAAAAGCAACTGAAACTGGACTGGTTTCCTCTTTTCCCCAGTCACATGTGCAGGAAGCTGTAAAAGCCAACAGAGAGATAGGGAGGAGGAGGAGGAAGAGGAAGAAGAAAATCAGCGCTCAGACACAATGCCTGAGTAACTCGCAACCTTTCTGGACTGCTGTACTCCTTTCGGGAGTCTGATATGTCTTGTGTACCCAGTGCTGTAACTAAGAGTGAAAATTTGGGTGGGCCCTGACTTTCAGGCGGACAGGCAAGGTCAGACTATGCTTGCTCAGCTTCTCCCCTGATGTCGTCATGCCCTCTTCCTAGCCCCCGTATCCCCAGGCACAGGGCTAGAGTGACTGGTTGTCACCTGATCAAAAAGGGACCCTGGTGGCTATGATCAGCACCGCCAACCGGCCATTAAAAGTCAGATCGGCAGTGCTGAGGAGCTAAGGCAGGCTAATCCCTATCTGTCCTGGCTCCGCGCTGTGCCTGGGAAGTGCCCAGCAGGTCTGGCTCCTAGGCGGGGGAGCCACAGGGCTCGGCGCGCTGCCCCCGCCCTGAGCGGCGTGCAGAACTGCCTTCCGCACCTCCGACTAGGAGCTGGGGTGCAGCACAGAGTCAGGACGGGCAGGGATCCTGCCTTAGCCCTCCCGCTGCGCTGCTGATGGGAGCCGCTGGAGGTAAGCCGGAGCCCCCTCTTACACCCCAAACCCCTCATCCCCCCCACCCCCCCCAGTTACAGCCCTCACCTGCTCCTTCACCGCAGCCCAGTGAAAGTGAGTGAGGGTGGGGGAGAGCGAGCCACTGGGGAGGGGGGAATGTAGTGAGCTGGGGCCAGGGCCTCTGGGAAGGGGTGGGGCTAGGGTGTTCAGTTTTGTGCAATAAGAAAGTTTGCAACCCTAAACAGGGCTTCACCTGCCAAGCTGGGCGTGCGCATGGGGCGGCTCAGAAAATGGCAAGGCAGAGCTGCCTGAGTGTCGCTTTTTGAAGGACAGGTGCATAGCTTCATTCTGGATTTCAGGTGCCTGGATGATGCTCTAGGTCGCTGTGGCAGCACTACACCCCTGCTCAGATTTGGTGGGCCCACTGTGGCCATGCCCCTGGTAATAACAAATCATTGTTTATATGAAATTCAATTTTGCCCTGACTTCTCTAGTGCCTGTTGTAAAACTAGGCAAATGTCTAGATGAGTTGATGTACCCCCTGGAAGACCTCCGCATACCCCCAGGGGTCCGGGTATCCCTGGTTGAGAACCACTGCAATACCCAGTGATACAAGACATGGTTAATCCATGATGTCAGTTTTCAGTATAGAGGAAGGGATGACAGTAAGTCGTCATAACAGAACTGTCTGCTTATGGAGATGGGGGGGGACACAAAAATACCCCTAAATGTTGGGCTGAACTACTTACACATATACCTACCTACATTATTTTATAAAAATCCAATGACTAAAAGTCTCCCAAGATAAAGATCATTACTATGTACTCTCTAAATTTTTTTTTAAACGTGTTTTGTTTTGTTTTGGGTATTTTCCCACAGTCTTCGAACCAAAGTCACAAAAGATTTGAGATAAGTTTTTGTCAGACATGAACTAAGCACATGAAAGAAGAGTTCTTGATGGTTTCATAAATGAAAGAGGCAAATCACATAAAGTTAAGCTGAAGGAACATAGTTAAATATGTGATATGTATAACAATGTCATTAATTTCTAGAAAAAAGAACACGAGTACTTGTGGCACTTTAGAGACTAACAAATTTATTTGAGCATAAGCTTTCGTGGGCTACAGCCCACTTCTTCGGATACATAGAATGAACATATATTGAGGATATATATAAACATACACATACAGAGAGCATGAAAAGGTGGGAGTTGTCTTACCAACTCTGAAAGGCCAATTAAGTAAGAGAAAAAACTTTTGAAGTGATAATCAAGATAGTCCAGTACAGACAGTTTGATAAGAAGTGTGAGAATACTTATATGGGGAGATAAATTCAATGTTTGTAATGTCTCAGCCATTCCCAGTCTCTATTCAAGCATAAGTTGATTGTATCTAGTTTGTATATCAATTCAAGTTCAGCAGTTTCTCGTGGAGTCTGTTTTTGAAGCTTTTCTGTTGCAAAATTGCCACCCTCAGGTCTGTTATTGAGTGACCAGACAGGTTAAAGTGTTCTCCTACTGGTTTTTGAATGTTATGATTCCTGATGTCAGATTTGTGTCCATTTATCCTTTTGCGTAGAGACTGTCTGGTTTGACCAACGTACATTGCTGGCATATATCGCACTGGTAGATGTGCAGGTGAACGAGCCCCTGATGGCATGGCTGATGTGATTAGGTCCTATGATGATGTCACTTGAATAGATATGTGGACAGAGTTGGCATCGGCCTTAGTTGCAAGGATGGGTTCCTGGGTCAGTGTTTTTGTTCAGCGGTGTGTGGTTGCTGGTGAGTATTTGCTTCAGGTTGGGGGGTTGTCTGTAAGCGAGGACAGGTCTGTCTCCCAAGATCTGTGAGAGTGAGGGATCATCTTTCAGGATAGGTTGTAGATCTTTGATGATGCGCTGGAGAGGTTTTAGTTGGGGCTGAAGGTGACAGCTAGTGGTGTTCTGTTATTTCCTTTGTTGGGCCTGTCTTGTAGGAGGTGACTTCTGGGTACTCGTCTGGCTCAGTCAATCTGTTTTTTTCACTTCAGCAGGTGGGTATTGTAGTTTTAAGAATGCTTGATAGAGATCTTGTAGGTGCTTGTCTGAGGGATTGGAGCAAATGCGGTTGTATTTTAGAGCTTGGCTATAGACCAGGGGTCAGCGACCTACGGCCTGCATGCCTAGGGTTACCATTCGTCCGGATTCCCCCGGACATGTCCGGCTTTTTCGGGTTAAAAATAGCGTCCGGGGGGAATTTGTCAATGTCCAGACTCTCCGCCCCCCCACCCCCCATGCAGAGCGTGCGTGCAGCTTACAGAGCAGCCGGGGCTCTGACAGCCAGAGCCCTTCCTTCACTTCCCCCCTCCTCTCTCCTGAAACTTGACACCACTCCCCTCCTCTCTCTCCCTCCCCTCCCTCCCTGCATTCACAGATCGCCGGCCGTTCGCCATCTGGAGCTCCGACCCTGCTCCCCTCCCCCGCTGTCGAGCGCGCTGCTCTGCAGCACAGTAAGGGGGCTGGGGGCCAGAGAAGCGGCAGGGAGGTTCGGGGGGGG
>NC_048298.1:104645041-104651544 GCF_013100865.1 Trachemys scripta elegans | reverse complement strand
GCTTTGGCTTCAAACCAGTGTCTTAAAACAAACTTAATTTAGCCTGGAAGGCAACGGAACTTGGAAGTGCTACTTACAATCCTATTAGGCATGCAAGAAATAAAACACACTGCAAAAGGCTGCAGATTTTACTGGACTGCAATAGGTTTGTATTGCATTTGTTTTCAACTGGAGAAAAACGAAACATTTGTTTACACCTGCAAATTTGTTCTCTGCATCAAATATTTACAAATCTTGAATGAAACTCCTGGAATTTCAGTTGCGTACCAATAAAATGCTAGCTAGTTACTTGTACGGTCTTAATACACTAATAACTTTGGGGATGGTAAAACTAAATACATTGGGGGAGGGCAAAGAAAGAAAAAGATTGGAAAATCCCACTGGGATATATTTCACATACACTCATTGTTGCATATCCCGGTGGGATTTTCCAATCTTTATTTATATCTCTATAATCTATTTATTAGAGCATAAGCTTTCGTGGGCTACAGCCCACTTCTTCGGATGCATAGAATGGAACATATATTGAGGAGATATATATATATATATACACACATACAGAGAGCATGAACTCCCACCTGTTCATGCTCTCTGTATGTGTATATATATCTCCTCAATATATGTTCCATTCTATGCATCCGAAGAAGTGGGCTGTAGCCCACGAAAGCTTATGCTCTAATAAATAGATTATAGAGATATAAATAAAGATTGGAAAATCCCACCGGGATATGCAACAATGAGTGTATGTGAAATATATCCCAGTGGGATTTTCCAATCTTTTTCTTTCTTTGCCCTCCCCCAATGTATTTAGTTTTACCATCCCCAAAGTTATTAGTGTATTAAGACCGTACAAGTAACTAGCTAGCATTTTATTGGTACGCAACTGAAATTCCAGGAGTTTCATTCAAGATTTGTAAATATTTGATGCAGAGAACAAATTTGCAGGTGTAAACAAATGTTTCGTTTTTCTCCAGTTGAAAACAAATGCAATACAAACCTATTGCAGTCCAGTAAAATCTGCAGCCTTTTGCAGTGTGTTTTATTTCTTGCATGCCTAATAGGATTGTAAGTAGCACTTCCAAGTTCCGTTGCCTTCCAGGCTAAATTAAGTTTGTTTTAAGACACTGGTTTGAAGCCAAAGCTGACCGTTCCTGGGAATTATTATACACTAGATGTCCCCAGGGTATGACTACTAAACATTATATAAGGATATCTTACAGCAAGGTTTCCTTGCACTACTTCAGTTTAAGTTCTGGGTACCCTTCATGAAAACTAAGCATAACCTATTAACCATGCCAGAATAAACTGCACTTCATAGTAGGCAGTTCATGTGCTTTTGAAGAAAATAGCACCATAAGTTTGAAATATAACTTAAATTTCTAAATAACTTTTAAAACTCCAACAAATATTGTGTTGTAAATAGGACAAATGTTTCTTTATTTTGAATAAAAGAGTTCATTTGACAGGAATCTCGAACGTAGTCTAGCCCATTCATAAAACCAGCCCCTTGATGGGATGTTTTGTGTGTGTGTGGGGGGGGGGGGGGGGGGGGGGGGTGTTTTAAATCTTAAATAATTTATTAACCATCAACTTTGCAGTGGAAACAATTCTGAAAACCTTTTATGCTAGACTCTATTTTATTATTTTGCAGCTAGGGTTTAAGAAACCATGATCAAAATTTTCAAACATAAAAGCCTATAATTAAGACTCCTAAAGCTGTATTTAGACCACCTGCCGGCCTTTCAAAAATGCTGCACACCTAACAGCTCCTACTGACCTCACTAAAGGCTCTTACTTTTGAAAAATTTGACTCAGGGTCTTAAATATCTGATGATCTTATTTTTCTATTATTAAATTAGTGGAATTGTAGAAGTAGTTGGTCAAGAAATGCTTCCTGAGAATTAAAGATTAATTGAATGTGAGATTGAAAAGCGTGACTAGTACTGCTAGCCCATTTGTAATCTCCAATGTGTTTTTGAAAAATGATCTTAACCTCTGGTGTTGCATCAAGCTGTCTTTAGGCAAAGAAGATAACATATCTTTTCGCTTGTTGGCATAAATCACATCTTGCTGGGAGAATCATATCAGATTTCTTTTCAGATGCTTATAATAGAGTGCTTGGAGAATGAAATAACAAATACAGTTAGATGAGATAAAAGGCAATTTTAAGATTCCTTCTTTACGTACGTAACCCATTATCACCAGAGTGGGTGATCGTATAGGAAAGTTGTTACCTTTAGTCAGTCAAATGTCCACTACGGTAGTCTTTATTGAAGTATCTGTTTGCCAATCCAGGTAGCTCAGTGTGCATCTTGGCAAAATCCATATAAGAAAAGCAAAATAGTTGTTCGGTCACTCTATTTGCGTATCTAAATCTGTTCACAAAATATTGCTAGATATGAAAGGATTTGAGAGGTTGTCTTTATGTGGCAACAAATTTTTTAAAACTAGACAATTTCTTTAATTTTACCAAGAAAGAACACACAGAGAGAGTGAAACTATTTATAGACATTTAAATGGAACAGTAACTGGAAATGTGAAACCCAGTACCCAGGGCTGCCACAAAATCATTCATAACTTTCTCTGTGGAAGTGAAATGATAGAACATACTGTGTAGAGCAGTGGTCTCCAAACTTTTTTGATCGTGCACCCCTATCAGTACAAAATTTTTGAGCACGCACCCCCTGCCGCGCCGCAGGGCTGGTTCTACCATTTTTTGCTGCCCCAGCGCGCAAAAAAAAAAAAAAAAAAGCCGCCCGAATGGCACTGCTCTGGCGGCGCTCCTCCTGCCGCGCACCCCGATGGATCCTCTTGTGCACCCCACTTTGGAGACCACTGGTGTAGAACATTATATCCCTGCTATACTAAGCATTACTCATGCTTGCTTTTTTCCTTTTTTCCTCTCCCTACAGACAGCAGCACCTGTCCAAAGAGTCTCCTAACTAAGTCTTGCTCAGCAAATAGCACAACCTGGCTAGTCAAGCAGAACGTATGCAATGAAGCGGCTCAGGGAATAAATGGAAACGTGCCAGTTAAACAATCCCCACGTTCAGCTTCAAGTCCAAAGCCACAAGGTAAGTACAGATGCAAATGCTCTGTTTACATAAGTCATTCTGTGGCTAATTGACCCTGTTTCAAGAGGCAGGCAGGCTTCCTGGGGGGTGCAGCCTCCATTCCCTTTTGAGATTAAGTGGTCATCTGGCTCACCTTTGTTTACCTTACAAGTAAATGTCCTTTTCATTGACTTTGGTTTCACCTTGCTTAATTTACATTGGAGACACAGTCAAGCCAGCAAAACGATAGGTTTAGGGTTTAGGCACAGTATATTACCAGTTTGCATGAGACACTTCACACAACACTATTTAGCTACAGATTATGACAAAGGTGAATTGGGGCAATGAGTGGGTCAGGCCTGATGAGTTATGGTTTTGTGTACCCTCTGCCAATTGGCATTGAGGGGCTCCCTGAGTCTCCTGCTAGTTTCCAAAAGGAGTCCTACATCCCTGAGTTGGAAGGATATGATCCTATATTTAAGCTAGATGGTGAGCAAAACAGCCCAGCTGAGTAGGAGCAGCAAAGAGTCCTGTGGCACCTTATAGACTAACAGACGTATAGGAGCATGAGCTTTCCTGGGTGAATACCCACATCTTCGGATGCATATAGTGGAAATTTCCAGGGGCAGGTATAAATATGCAAGCAAGAGTGAGTAAGGCTAGAGATAATGAAGTTAGTTCCATCAGCGAGGATGAGGCCCTCTTCTAGCAGTTGAGGTGTGAACACCAAGGGAGGAGAAACTGCTTTTGTAGTTGACTAGCCATTCACAGTCTTTGTTCAATTCTGAGCTGATAGTTTCAAATTTGCAGATGAACTGAAGCTCAGTAATTTCTCTTTCAAGTCTGGTCCTGAAGTTTTTTTGCTGCAGGATGGCTACCTTTAAATCTGCTATTGTGTGTCCAGGGAGGTTGAAGTGTTCTCCTACAGGTTTTTGTAAATTGCCGTTCCTAATATCTGATTTGTGTCCATTTATCCTTTTACGGAGGGACTGTCCAGTTTGGCCGATGTACATAGCAGAGGGGCATTGCTGGCACATGATGGCGTATATTACATTGGTGGACGTGCAGGTGAATGAACCGGTGATGGTGTGGCTGATCTGGTTAGGTCCTGTGATGGTGTCGCTGGTGTAGATATGTGGGCAGAGTTGGCATCGAGGTTTGTTGCATGGATTGATTCCTGAGTTAGTTACTATGGTGCGGTGTGTGTGGTTACTGGTGAGAATATGCTTCAGGTTGGTGGGTTGTCTGTGGGCGAGAACTGGCCTGCCACCCAAGCCCTGTGAAAGTGAGGGATCGTTGTCCAGGATGGGTTGTAGATCACTGATGATATGTTGGAGAGGTTTTAGCTGGGGACTGTATGTGATAGCCAGTGGAGTTCTATTGGTTTCTTTCTTGGGCTTGTCTTGCAGTAGGAGGTTTCTGGGTACATGTCTGGCTCTGTTGATCTGTTTCCTTATTTCCTCATGCGGGTATCGTAGTTTTGAGAATGCTTGGTGAAGATTTTGTAGGTGTTGGTCTCTGTCTGAGGGGTTGGAGCAGATAACGGTTGTATCTCAGTGCTTGGCTGTAGACAATGGATCGTGTGGTGTGTCCAGGATGGAAGCTGGAGGCATGAAGGTAGGCATAGCGGTCAGTGGGTTTTCGGAATAGGGTGGTGTTAATGTGACCATCACTTATTTGCACTGTGGTGTCTAGGAAGTGGACCTCCCGTGTAGATTGGTCCAGGCTGAGGTTGATGGTGGGGTGGAAGCTGTTGAAATCATGGTGAAATTTTTCCAGAGTCTCCTTCCCATGGGTCCAGATGATGAAGATGTCATCAATGTAGCTGAGTAGGAGGCATTAAGGGGGAATTTCAGGTTCTAGCAGAAATGGGAACCCCTAGGTAGTGAGGTGGGTGGTTGGGTGGGAGAAGAACACTTTATGTTGAACGTATTATTCTTTGCTCTTTATTATGCAAATGTGCACATTGAATGGTGGAAGTATATTTCCCTCACTCCCGCCAATGAATTACATATTCACTTTGATTTGCCTTCTAAAGATAGCTAAACGGTAACAAGAAAACATTTTACAAATACATCTCTACCCCGATATAATGCGACCCGATATAACACTAATTCGGATCTAACATGGTAAAGCAGCGCTCCAGGGGGGCGGGGCTGCGTGCTCCGGCAGATCAAAGCAAGTTCGATATAACGCGGTTTCACCTATAATGCGGTAAGATTTTTTTGGCTCCTGAGGACAGCGTTCTATCGGGGTAGAGGTGTATGTGAGAAGCAAGAGGAAGACCAAGGACAGGGTGGGTCCATTACTTAATGAGGCGGGAAAGACAGTAACAGAAAATGCAGCAACAGCTGAAGTGTTAAATGCCTTTTTTTTTCTTTCATTTTTAGCAGTGATCAGATGACTAGTATAGTGAACATCAGTGTAAATGGGTTAGGATCTGAGGCTTAAAATAAGAGAACTAGTTAAGAATTACTTAGACGAGTCGGCAGGGACTGACGAGATACTGAATCAACTGGCTGTGGAGAGTTCTGAGCCATTATCTTTGAGAACTCATGGATGATGGGAGAGGACTGGAAAAGGGTAAATGTAGTACCTATCTATAAAAAAGAGAATAAAGATAACTCAGAGAATTCTAGCCCAGTCATAAAGGCAATGGAGCGAATAATGAATCAGTTTGTAAGCATATAGAAGATATTAAAAAGATAAGTAACAGTCAACATGGATTTATCAAGAACTCATGTCAAACCAACCTAATATCCTTCTTTGACAGAGTAACAAGCCTTGTGAAGCAGAGGGTGGGGTGGAGAAGCAGTACATGTGATATAATCTTGGCTTTAATAAGGCTTTTCATACTGTCTCACATGACATTCTCATAAGCAAACTAGGGGAACGTAGCCTAAACACACCTACAGTAACTCCTCACTTAAAGTCGTCCCGGTTAACGTTGGTACGTTGCTGATCAATTAGGGAACGTGCTCGTTTAAAGTTGTGTAATGCTTCCTTCTAGCGTCATTTGGCAGCCGCTTGCTTTGTCCACTTCTTGCCAGAGAGCGCTTGCAGCAGCTGTGGTCTCAGTAAGCTGATCTAATTAACAAGGCAGTGTACTTAAAGGGGAAATGCGCATATCTCTCTCTCACACATACCGTGTGTGTGTGTGTGTGTGTGTGTGTCTGCTATGTCTCACCTCCCTCCCTCCGTCCCTCCCTGCTGCCTTGCAGAGTGAGAGAGTTAACCCTTGAGGGCTCAGCCAATTGCTAGTTCATCATTTAGCAGTAAGGGAAATATCCCACCCTCTGAGTCTTCCACCTCAACCAAGCTTCACATCATCACTGTGTACCAGTATTAAATTCTGTTTAAAACTTATACTGTGTGTGTGTGTATATATATGTATACATATATATATATGTGTGTGTGTGTGTGTGTGTGTGTGTGTGTGTGTGTGTGTGT